>NW_015164716.1:357501-367545 GCF_001447785.1 Gekko japonicus | reverse complement strand
TTTAGCCTCTGGCTCGCAGATTTTTGTCTTAGCTCAGGAAGGATGGCTCCAGAGCTAACTAGTTGATGCAGTAGCCAAATCACCTGCTCACAACTTTAATGCTGGTAGCTCAGAAAATAGAATTTTTGCTCACAGGACTCCACAGCTTAGAGGGAGTATTGGATGCCACCCCCCATATATACAAGTGACGTTCCCACCCTGATTTAGAAAACTGCAGGTTTGTAGCTGCAGAATAAATACACTGGAGGAAAAAGAATGGTGCGTGAGGCGGGCACAGAATCCAAAGTCAAGATTAAAGGCTTACTGCTCAGATGTGTGTGCATAATGGGCCTTTGTCACATTGGTACAGAAGTACCAGCATGACCAGAACCACACTGCATGCACACGCACACACACACACACACACACACAGCTTTCAGCTGCAGCAAAGCATTTTGGTTCCTTGCTTTGGTTTAAAGAGGAAAGTCCAGGAAGCCACATGGGGTTGCCTGCTCTGAACTGGGAAGTTCCAGGAGATTTTGGGGGTGGAGAGACCTCAGTGGGTAGAATGCCAGAGAGCCTTCCGAAAGAGCCACTTCCTCCAGTGGGACTGATCTCTTTTACCTGGAGACCAGTTGTAATTCTGGGAAATCTTCAGCCTCCCCATGGAGACTGGCAACCCTAGAGCCACGACTGTGATGCTCGGAACAAGCACCCCATGATGGTGCAAGACAGACAAACAGCAAGACGGACAAACAAAAAAAATGGGAAATTGAGGGAAGGCAGAGCAGAAGCTCCAGGTAGAAGACGCCAGCAACAGGCCGTAGAGATATTGCAGAGTGTGGAGTTTCCATTCAGGGTTTATGGCATCATCTGAACCTTCTGATAGAGTTCACAGCCCTATAATTCACTGTTGGCTGTAATTTATACTTCATGTAAATCCATCAGGGACTTCTACTGATAGCATAAAACACAAGAGCATAACTTGAGATGTAAAATCCAGATGCCGGTATCAGTTCAAACTTGAGCCATATTCCACAGCCCTGGGTTGCTTTATCCTTCCCCCTGCAGCACATAAGAGGAAAAACACGGCACAGAGCAGGGATTTAAAAAAGAAAAGAAAAGCTGAAAACCCTTTTCAGTTAAATTAAACTACACTGAGCTGCAGACTCTTCTTTTGCAAGTTTGCTTACACAGTACAAGAAATCACAATACAAGAACTCCTGGGCACCCAGTGAAATAAATAAGCAGTAGGCTTAGAACAGATAAAAGGAAGCCCTTCTTCACCCAAAGAGTCATGAACACGGTGAACTCACTGCTGCAAGAAGTGGTGGCAGCTACACGCACAGACAGCCTCAAGAGGGGATTGGAGGCACATCTGGAGCAGAGGTGCATGAGTGGCTCTTAGCCACAAGGAATACATGGAACACTCTGTCTGGGGGCACTGATGCTCTGTCTTCTTGGTGCTGGGGGGGGGTCAACAGCAGTGTTCCCTCTAAGCTGAGTTAGTGTCAGCTAGCTCACAGAATTTTAACCTCCAGCTCACAGGTTTTTGTCTTAGCTCAGGGAGGATGACTCCAGAGCAAGCGAATTTATGCAGTAGCCAAATCATTCACTCACAACTTTAATGCCAGCAGCTCACAAAGTAGAAAGTTTGCTCACAAGACTCCACAGCTTAGAGGGAACATTGTTGGAAGGGCTTCTGGAATTTGGGCCACGGTGTGACAATGTGTTGGACTGGATGGGCCCTTGACCTGATTCAACATGGCTTCTCGTATGTTCTTATGCTTAATGTGCAAATAATCTCTCCGCTGGTTTGGCATTTCTTAATTAAGGTCATGATCCTTCACTCAGTTAAGCAAGCTCAAGCCTATTCAAATCACTGGGATTAAGCATATTCACCTCTGTCTCTGTCCATATGCCCTGTAAAAATAATCGCTTGGGGTTGTGCCCATTTGCATTTTTTGTTCCGATCAGAATAGACTGGCTACCTTCCCCAACAGGGCAACGCATTGCACAAAAGAAGCTTTTGCACACCGTAAGCTCCTAAGAGGGCGGGAACAGGAGCCTAAGCCGTAGATTGTATTGCCAAGTATGGGTCAGTGTTTTCCTTGCGACTCAGTATCAGCAGCCTTTCCACTTCTCTGCAGCCGTCCTCACCAATAGCCATGCAGAGCACTTCACTGACATTGGAAGAACTGTTAAAATAAACGCATCAGTAATGAGAAAGCCCCTATTCCGGGCCTGCAAAATACATAACAGTCTTTTCTTCCCCAAACGGTAATCTTTGGCTTATAATATGCTCGTGAAATTCATGGCTGATCTGGCCTGCTGTAGAAACAGACGCCCAAAGCCCAAAAGCTGCCATCACAGTGAGAAGCAGCCCTGTAAGACCTGGCAACCCTATTGTTTTTGCTATCACCAGTGTTCCCTCTAAGCTGAGTTAATGTGAGCTAGCTCACAGTTTTTTAGCCTCCGGCTCACACATTTTTGCCTTTGCTCAGGGAGGATGGCTCCAGAGCAAACTAATGTATGCAGCAGCCAAATCGCTTGCTCAGAACTTTAATGCCAGTAGCTCACAAAGTAGAATGTTTGCTGACAAGACTCCACAGCTTAGAGGGAGCATTGGCTATCACCCTGTTTTTTTCCCTAGTTCTTTTGAAAGCACTTTTACTCCGATCTGTTTTTGGAATCCAGTTTACAGTCAGCTTTTTCCTCATGCATATAATGTATCTGTTGGAGTTCTTTCTCCCTCCCACCTCCAGACCACTTTTTATTTTTAAAGCGTCTAAAATATATATATCAATGTTGTGTTGTAATGACAGTTTAAGCAGTTTGGTGTAGTGCCAGTTTGTTATAGTGGTTAAGCGTGCAGACGCTAATCTGGGAGAACCAGGTTTGAATCCCCAGTCGTCCACTTGCACCTGGCTGGATGACCTTGGGCAAGCCGTAGTTCAGACAAGAGCTGTCCTTGAAAGGGCAGTTCTTGAAAGTGCTCTCTCAGCCCCTCCTACCTCACAGGGTCTCTGTTGTGGGCAGGGGAAGGGAAAGGAGTTTGTAAGCCACTCTGAGACTCCCAGTGAAGGCCGGGATATAAATCCAATCTCCAATCTCCTCCATCTCCTCCTCCTCCTCCTCCTCCTCCTCCTCCTGGTTCTCTGAATTCCCAGCTTTTATTTTTTTTAAAGGAAGTCTCTACCCTTTTCCTTGTCGAGATATAAGGGAAAAGGCATATCTCAGCAAGGAAAAAAGCTAGACACTTACTTTTTAAAAATAGAATCTGGGAATTTAGACAACCTGCTTAGACTATCATTACAATACTGCACTGAAATATCAATATTTTAGGGCCTTTTTTGAAAAAAATAGGGTGTGTGTGCTGTGACGTCATTGATAATGGCACCGGTGACAACAGCGCCCTCCCTTGAATATCTTTATTATTTAAGGCACATGTGGAAGAAAATAAAATGGCTCCACAATTGTGAAAATGCACAGGGAGAGCAGACGTGCAGAATACCTGTGTCCAAACTGTTTCCAGTGGCTTGTGGATCAACTCCCAAGAAAAGTCCAGAATAAATTCAGTGTGCAGAAAAGGTCGCATTCAGAATGTGTACCTGAAGTGTAATGTATTCAATGAGCTGCCTATTGAATGCATGGTGTTGTGAAACATCTAATTGAATTGCCATGTTGAGCTTCGTCCTGGGCTAGGATCCAATCAGGTTACTAGCCCAGGAACTAACATCCAATCACTTCACAGCAAGCTCCCTGAGCGGGAACGCTCGTGATTCGCCTTTATTGGTACAACCTCATTGGTTGGTAATTGTACAGTGGGCGTGGCTATATTAAAGGGAGCGGTGGCACAGTGGGTATATCCCACTGTCTTAACATCTGAACTGTGTTAGTTCAATCCCCGCGCTGGTGTGAGCAGCCAGCCTGTTGTCCCTAGCTCATCGTCCACCCAGCGATTCGAAAGCTTCGGCGAGTAGATAAAATGGGAACCACTCCTTAGAGAGGGTGGGCACGCCAACCTCCCTTGTGGGAGGGCGTTAGCTGATGGTCAGATGTCCTGGTCAAACTTGTAAAGGCAAAACAGCTTTCTGGCTACGAAAAAGAACGCCTGCAATGGATGTTCCGGCCAGGCGGTGGCAGTGTGGCGATTGACATACGGGTCCTGAGGCCTGGCCAGCAAACAGCCGTGCGGGAAAATGACGGAGCCATCCAGAAGACGTCTACACCGGGCAGTGACGGCACGTGCAATTAAAGTGAATATATGTTGTCTTCCCTATCCCCTACGAACATTGTTAGTCCCTTGTCTATATATGGAGTAACTGTACATCGCTTTCAGCCCACTGGGGAAAGCGATTAATAAATGGAAATTATTATTATTATTATTATTATTATCCGGGAATGTTTAAAAGCAGGACTACTGCAATGGAAAAGCTGAACCGTTCTGTTCTGGCTATCAGATGTTGATCCGTGTTGGAGTTGTGTTCGAGTTGAAGAATAAAGCTGTGTTCTTGCTGAATCGCTCTCTGACTACTTTGTTAAGCGAGCGACTTAACATGAAGTCTGTGCTTTGAGAATCATAGCCTGACAGTCAACCTGCCTCAACAGACTCTTGAATGTAAAGGGCTGACCAATGTGTGTTTCAGCCACTGTTCTGTCTTGATGAGTAATAATGCCTGGGATCTATAATTTCAGTGAACGCGGATTTGTTTCTGACAGAGTTCATCATTCTCTAAATGAGTTGAATGTGCCAGATATGCTTCATTTATAGGGGCGGGGAGCTTCCTCTCTCCTTATTTGTATTTCTGAGCTGCATCACTCATATTTATGGGTCAGTCATAATCATAGTCATGCTATCGCCAATTGCTGTTTTTGTAGGGTGAACAGAAAGGCCCGGCAACAAGGGATCCTGTGGGAATATTTTATTACAAGCACATAAAACCAGTGCTGCTTCTGCCGCCGATTTCCCATTGTGTTGCTAAAAGTAATATACATTCATTGTGAAAGCAAAGAACTCTGGGTAAATGTGCCAAATGAGGACAATGTTCTGTTTGTCAGCTGGTTCCATAACTGAGAGCACCCCAGTGTCCGTGTTGTTTCCTGTTAGCATTGGCCTTTTTAAAAAGAATCAATTCAGCCTTTGTGGATTTTCTTTTGGAAATTAAGAGAGTATTAAGAAAGGGACATTTTATGAACCGTCTTGACGCAAACACTTCAGATGGCTGGTGGAGAGGGGGAGAAAGGGCAGGGCGGAGGGGGAATTGCCTCCGGGTGTTCAGCTTCTTAGTTATTTCACACAATTCAACACTGGGGGAATTTAAGGTCATATCGAACATCAGCCTGTGCTTTCTTTAAGAGTTTTATTTTCTTTGCATTTTTTGTTTGTTTTTTTAAACATATGAACGTGGCTTCTATAGAAGTCACCGAGCTGAGTGAGGCTTTTAGTGCTATGATATTTCCCTGCTCTTGGAGTGGGTGCCATTTTATTCTCCATGGCAGCGGTGGGTCAGTCAGTGTTTTAGATGATCTTCCTACCACAGTGCTTTCAAGAGGCCAAAATAATCGACCCCACTCATCTTTTTCTGATGGTACTCCTAAAGACTTACTTCAGTTGTGCCAGATTTGAAATTCCTGACGTACTCCAAATGCAAACCGGCAACTTTATACATTTGTTAAGTGTGCGACTCAACAACGAAGTAAGTAACAAGTGATTCAGCTTTATTGAGAACGAGAACTTCCAAAGATCACACAGCATAAGACGACACACAACAAACAAACAGGGGAGCATAGCTCCTTTTAAACTCTCCTGGGCCGGGGTAGCCACGCCCTCACATAGTTAACATCCAATCAGGTTACAGCGATAACTCCCAATCATTTGTCTTCCCTCCAGCACAGACTCTTACATTCCATTGGTCGCTGTACATGCTTCAGCCAATGGTGTTGTTCCAGATTACAATCCGGCTGAGGTTTCAAGCTTAATATTACATGTTAATGGTAAAGACACAACAACAGTCTCCTCTGAAAATGGGCACAATTGCTGGCTGCCATCTTAGATCCACTAAACCCAGAATACACATATTCAAGTGGCGCTTTGATTCCAAGCAAAGGAATATATTTCACTGCCAGTCATCCCCACCTCCAAGCTTGATTCAATACCATGATTTCTGTAAAAGAGTAATCCAGAGTGAGTCTGGATGAGGTTTTACACTTTTGTTTTGAACACATACATGCTGTCCCCTCAAATAAACCGGAGATTTTAACATAGAACTTCTTTGGGAAATTACAAAGATACATGTGGACACATACATTCTGAGACTTTCCCGATTCACCGAAGCTGAGCCTTCATTGATGGGTGAAAACATCATTCCTGAAGAAAAGCATACTGCCGAAAAAGCAGGGTACAGAGTGTGGATTACACAATGTTAGGTGTTGGTGTGGGGTTTTTCTACAACGTTTTTATACCAAGACAGGCCCCCAGATCTGATCTGATGAAAAGTGCCAAACTAAGAACAGGAGAAATTTACATACAGGTATTGTTATGTACCAACAAAGGGACCACGCACGTGGTCGGGCCCGCACGCGGTCAAGTGAACTAGCAAAGCTTTGCGACCAGAACAATAGACACAGAGGAACCGAGAATGGACCAGTCCGGATCCAAGAAGGGACCTATGGTTAAGAGAGCACTGTAAATAAACCAATCATGGGTGTGGGGTGTGCTGTTGGGTCTGGCTTGTATTGGCATTTAATCAGGGCCCCGGGCCCCGCTGGTTGTCTCAGTTTTTGGCTACTATTAAATCATGAGCTGAAAACACTCGACTACGCATCTTGAACCCAGTACGTTTCAGGTATGTTACCGTGGCCCCGGTCACACTGGGGGAAAAGGTGCGGCTGAAGTGTGGCTTTTTTGAGCCGCATCAAAAGAGATGCGCAGCTGCGGGATCAGACAGATCCCCCAAGCCGCTGCGCAGTTTCTCCCCGGCATGATCAGATGCCGGGGGGGGGGAGCTACAGATCAGTGAGTGAGACAGCCCGCTGTGCATGTGCGCACCTGTGCAGTTTGGCCGGGGGGCTCGCATGCTGCCGGAGACGGGCACGCCGGCGATCCCACGGTTGCCCCTGCTGTGGATTTTCAGGTAGGTAGTAGTGTTTTGTAGGGGGGGGGGTTGATCCGCATCTTTGGCTGGAAGAGACGGATCGGGGACGGGTGCGCGCCGCTTCCCTGATGTTGCGGTGGGATCACACCCGCTTGATGCGCCCCCAATCCGTCCCTCTTGCGGATCAAAGCCTCCCGTGTGACCGGGGCCCATATTTGGGGAGCAGTGCAAAGCACGTCTGCTCAGAAGTAAATCCCATTTTAGTCCATGTGGTTTACTCCCAGGAAAGTGTTCCTAGGACTACAGCCTTCATTGACTGTTCAGGAAACGCTATCCGTCCTTTCTGCATGGTATTTGTCAACAGAGTCCTTGATGTCTGTTCTCTTTGGTGGAGGTGAGGGATTTTCTTTATCATGTTACCTTTGCCCAATACTGAGAGAGTTCTTTTCCAATAGTCTTCATGACTAGAGAATCAGACCTGTTAGCTGTTAACAGACATCAAGACATTCCTCTGAAGAAGACCTTGTGCTTGGAATAGGTCAGAATTGTGATTTCAGATAGTCTCTGTTTTTATGATTTTCCCCTCTTCTCCCTGTCCTAAACTGGGCCATAACCAGTTAGATTTGAAACACCAAGATGTAGGCTATTCATCCATTCTATTTTATCCCACTTGCATTTAGTATCTGTGTCACATTTGTAGATGTTCCCTTTTGATATCTTAAATTTAATAATTTAATTTTAAAATATGAGTGGATATAGTTATGAATGTCCAAACTGGGTCACTGATTTGATTGTTCCAGCTATCTAAATATGGTCAGAAATAGCGGGGGGGGGGGGGGGGGGGGCGCAGTCTGCCCTTGAAAGGACCATAAAAGGAGGATTCTGTCTGTTGGGGGTAGGATATTATCTGCTTCAGTGGAAGTCACAGATAATCCCACACAGCTATATTGACTAGCCCCAAGGAAAGAGAGCAGTAGAAACTGCTGCAGACATCCTTTCTCAGTCGTGACCTTTGGGCACACCAGGAGTCATTGAAACAGATGGATTGCAGGCTGCTGCCTACTCAATTGGCCTTCCTTTAAAAAGGGGGGGGAGGCTTACACTGTACAAACTTTTGGCCACTTTTAAAAGTCAAGAATCTTTTGTTCCAAAAGGTCCATTCAGAATAATGTCATTAATTCCTATTTGTACAAAAAAAACTTTTTTTTGAAACCCCCGGAAGGGTATTTTTATTTTGTCAATAAGACTACAAACTACAAAGAAAAATATAGGGAGGGGAACTAGAACTATGGATAAAGGAAAGAAACCCACACTAACTAAAAACCCAAGAGTGGGAGACCTCCTTTATGTTAACCTTAATACTAGTATTAAAAGAGTTAATAAAACAATATACTTGTAGAGTTCTTGTTTTTCACATTGTTCTGTATCAGTAAATTAGTTATTATGAGAGAACTTTCTGAGCATCTTCTCTATTTCAAAGAGCCATTTATCAGAGTCCTTCTGCCCTTACTTCGGCTTTCTGTCTCTAAAATCTTATACAGTTTTCATTGCTCCCGCACCCGCTTCTGCAGCAGAGTCCTCATCCGTTCCCGAGGCAGCTGAGTCACTTGTACAAAATTCAAGAGCAATTTAGTTTGATTTTTTTTAAAAAAAATGGTGCCAAGCGAAGCTACATATGCTGGCACAGATTAGGAAAATTAAAAGAATCCCACAAATCCATAGCAGGCAGTGTCACTCCCCACTATACTGGGTAACCAAAAATGATTCCTCTTTGACCGTCCTGACAGGATCTTCAGCTAGTGGAGGGCCAACACATTCAACTGGAATTCTTTGGGACGAGATGTGACATTGTTTGTGTCAGAGTTTGTAGATCGTCTGGTCCAAAACATGACCCCTTTACAAAACTCTGTTTTGTGAGTGAGCCGGCTGGCCCATTACTAGCTCCAAAATGTTTCCAGCCACAAGTACGTAACTCATCCAGTGAGTCACAACCACTAATAGTACAGGGACAATAGCCCGCACAATACTGATTTGGCCAGCTTTCCCTTCTTAACTGCCTGAGAAGAAACTTCTTGTGTATTTCCTTTCTCTCTTTTTTTGCTTCTGTAAGGACCATAGTACGTTTCCCAACCAGTATTTTAGAAGAACGGCCTCATCCCTTTCATTTCCTGCAGCTGAGGTTATATATAATTTATACAGGAAAACTGTTCTCTGCTCACAGCGGTTTCCAGCCTGGCCTCGCCAAAACCAGTGATGATTTCCTCACTGGCTAGTCCAGCAATATAGACTCTGAACCTTCACCCTTCTTGTGGCTCATCGTTTTTGACCTGTGTGGCACTTTTTTATTTTAAATTTTTATTTATTTATTTTTAAAGGAAGGAGAGTGGGGAAGTAGGGAATGGGGGGAGGTTACAAAGCGGGAAAAAATAGAGTGCTTACAATTACTTCTACAGAGTCTGTTACATTACATTCATAATTCTACGTATACAATCAGGTCATTCTTTGTGTTAAATCTGGTTACTTAAGTCCATACATTTCTAGGTACCTGCAAAAACCAGGTTATTGCCTTTACATCACAAAAACATTCTGTAACTTCTTAGAGGAAGTTTATACCATCTTATTACCTTGATACTCTTTTATAATCATGTTTCAATTGTATTAATTTCATATCTATGGATTCTCACAGTCAAATCTTTTAAAATCTTTTAATCTTTTACTACAAAACCCATCTTTACTCATATAATTATGGAGCCTTAATGTCCTACTGCTTAGGAGGAGGAGGAGGAGGAGGAGGAGGAGGGATTTATAACCCCTCCCTTTCACTCAGAATCTCAGAGCGGCTTACAAACTCCTTTCCCATCCCCTCTCCCACAACAGACACCCGGTGAGGCAGGTGGGGCTGAGAGAGCTCTGACAGAAACTGCTCTTTTTCAAGGACAGCTCTTATCAGAACTACGGCTTGCCCAAG
>NW_015164716.1:334409-357223 GCF_001447785.1 Gekko japonicus | reverse complement strand
TGCTCCTCGTGGCTCGACTGAGGGCTGTTGGGAGCAGGGGGTTGGGCTTGTTGCATGTGCCTGCCCCCTGGGCTCCTTATTACCGGAGCTGTGCTCCTGTGCGCTCCCGAAGGAAATGTCCCCTGCTAAAGAATATATATTAACCCTTAGGGGAAAGGACATAGGTAAAGGTTTCCCTTGCTCGAAAGCCAGTCGAATCCAACTCTAGGGTTGTGGTGCTCATCTCCGTTTCCAAGCTGAAGAGCCAGTACTGTCCAAAGACTTCTCTGTGGTCATGAGGCTGGCATGACTAAACGCCAAGGCGCACAGAATGCTATTACCTTCCTACCGAAGTGGTACCTATTTATGTACTTGCAATTTCTTGCTTTCGAACTGCTAGGTTGGCAGGAGCTGGAACCAGAGACGGGAGCTCACTCCGTCATGCGGCACACTTGGGTCTCGAACAGCTGAACTACCGACCTTCCACAGCCCGCAGTTCAGCATCTTAACTTCTTGAGCCACCGCAGCTCCTGAAAAGGACATACCTAATATTAAATTGAACTTCACGTTCCTTATAAAAGTTTTCCTACACATACTGATACAATCTTATTACCTTAGTACGTTTTAATAATCATGTTTCAATTGTGTTAATTTGATATCTATGGATTCTCATATTCAAGTCTTTTATAGTTACAAAACCAATCCTTACTCATATAATTATGGATCCTTAATGTCCTACTACTTCTACATAGCCATTCTATAACCAAAGCATTCTAAAAATTTTATATTAACCCTAAAGGAGAAACATACCTAATACTAAATTCAACTTCTCATTTCTTATAAAAATTTCCATACATGTGCTGATAATATTTATCTTTTTCTATAGCCATACTAAATTCCATACAGCTGTTATTAATATTTGTTTTCAAGTCACATTTTAAGGTTTTGGGCTTTCCCAAAATTAGATATAAAAACTACCTTGTAACATTTCTTTTTACATTTAATTTTGAACACAATTTGGTGTAGTGGTTAAGTGTGCGGACTCTAATCTGGGAGAACCGGGTTTGATTCCCCACTCCTCCACTTGCACCTGGCTGGATGACCTTAGGCAAGCCGTAGTTCTGATAAGAGCTGTTCTTGGAAAAGAGCAGTTTCTGTCAAGAGCTCTCTCAGCCCCACCTACCTCACAGGGTGTCTGTTGTGGGGAGGGGAAGGGAAAGGAGTTTGTAAGCCGCTCTGAGACACCTTTGGGTAGTGGAGGGCGGGGTATAAATCCAATCTCTTCTCTTTTTCTTAAATTTTATATCCCTAAATTTCATTAAATCTCTTTCACTTCCATTCAAAATATCACTTGCCCTGCTGTAGCCATTTCACCTTAAATAGTTCTCTCCCCCCGCCCCGCTTTTTCCTCCTCCTTGCGTTCCTAGCATTTTATATTCCCAGCAATCTATAATTGAGGATTGTTCCTGTAAAATTTCAATATGGGAGTAGAACTCTTTAAAGGTAAATGTTCCCTTGCTCAAAAGCCAGTCGAGTCCGACTCTAGGGTTGCGGTGCTCCTCTCCGTTTCAAAGCTGAAGAGCCAGCGCTGACCGAAGACGTTTCTGTGGTCATGTGGCCGGCATGACTAAACACCAAGGCGCACGGAACGCTGTTACCTTCCCACCGAAGTGGTACCTATTTATCTACTTGCAATTTCTTCTTGCTTTCGAACTGCTAGGTTGGCAGGAGCTGGAACTAGAGACAGGAGCTCACTCCATCATGCGGCACCCGGGTCTCGAACTGCTGAACTACTAACTGCTGAACTACTGACCTTCCACAGCCTGCAGTTCAGCGTCTTAAGAAGAAGAAGAAGTTGGATTTATACCCCGCCCTTCACTTGGAGTCTCAGAGCGGCTTACAAACTCCTTTCCCTTCCCCTCCCCACAACAGACACCCTGTGAGGTGGGTGGGGCTGAGAGAACTCTGACACAAACTGCTCTTTTTCAAGGACAGCTGTGCCAGAGCTTGTGACTGACCCAAGGTCACATCAGCAGGTGCAAGTGGAGGAGTAGGGAATCAAACCCGGTTCTCCCAGATTAGAGTCCGCGCACTTAACCACTACACCAAACTGGCTCTGCTACACCAAACTGGCTTAACCACTTGAGCCACCGCAGCTCCTTATTTTTTTACCTTTTACTTTACCTTTTACTAAATTCAGCTTCACATTTTTTAATAAAAATTTCTATATAGCTGTTCTGGAGTGTACCACTTCAGACAACAGGTGGAGGATTGCATGAAGGAACACTTCTCCTATAAAGCCCTCCTTGTACCTAGAAGGCTGAGAGTCGGGGTGGGGGGAGGCTTCTGCCTAACCTCCTCCTTGCAGGGAATCCTTTTTCTCTGGAGATCTATTCAGTCATGTAAACCCCCACTTGAAATCTGAAGTGGTACAGTCTATGTACAGGTGCACTACCCCATCCACTAGTTTCGAGAGCTAGATCCTAAGAGGCATATTCACCTTGGTAGATTTCCCAACTCAAAATATTTGCAATTCATCTCAGTTCCTTAAACCAAGCTTTTAATCGATTCGTAGAGTGATTTGTGCGCTGCACGCCTAAGCAGAGTTCTTCTAAGCCCAATGAAGGCAACTAAAGTCAGGGGGCTTGAAAGGCTGCAGCTTTGCTTAGGATAAGACCAGTAACTGGTCTCATAGAAAGAACGACAGAAATTCCACTGTTACAGAATGGCATGTTTTAATATTCACACGCTGCCTTTTGTGGCTGGGCTACGATCCAGTTCACCAGGAGGCACCCTTAAAACCCACTTATTTTTGTGTGCTGCAGCATGTCTGCATCGGGGGCCACTGCATATTGGTTGTTTCTAGCAGATCAACCATTGATAATGTGCATCAGTGAACCAAAGGCCACACTTGTGCTAGGATATTCTGTTTATTTGAAGGACCCTGACACTTGTACTCCAGCCAGCATCGAATCTGTCTAATTTCCTTTCTTCCAACACATTTTCCTTTCATAGGACATGATATATTGTTCCTCATTTCCTGCTCTGTTGCTGTCCACAGCTAAGGTTTAAAAACCACCAAAGGCAATTGCCTTTCGATGCTGGATGTACAAACGGCAGCCAAGTAGTGATTAGAAAAGCCTTTGGGGAGGAAATATAGGATTCAGATATGAATTAAAATTTTAAATCTTGCCAAGAAAACTTTTATAGAATTTGATAGCATAAGTCATACCAAATATATCACACCATTTGGTTTAATAGTATCCCCCACCCAGATCCGCAACCAATTTCTCACAATTTCTCACAATCCAGATCCGCAACCAATTTCTCACAATCCTGGGAGCACTGACTGAACCTATGGAATTCATTGCCACAAAATGTTGTGATGGCCACCAGGATAAATGGCTTTCAGGTATATTAGCGTCTACTCAGGGCCGGCTCACTCACTAGGCGAACTAGGCATTCGCTTAGAGCGGGTCGGCCCTTAGGGGCGCCAAACTGCACCCGGGCCCTCCCCTGCCAAAAGCACCCCTACCCAGTGTGGGTCATTCCTGCGACCTGCCAGCCTGTGGGAGGCTCCGCCGGCAGGGGCCAGGAAAGGCGCCGGGCAGCTGGGCGAGGCAGCAGCCAGACAAAATGGGTCAGTCGGTGCGGAAATCCTTTGGCTGGCGCCAGCGGCATCACCTGAGGGAGGGCAGCAGCCCTAACCAGCAGGGGCAGGAGGAGCCGGCCTCGACAGGCAGGCGGGCAAGGGGAAAGACAGAGTTGCCCGACAGCAGCTGAGGCCATGAATGCCGCCCCCTCCTCTCGCTCTCACTCTCTCGGAGTCTGGGAAGAAACGTTTGGGCCCTGCGTGACACCCTGCCGGAGGATACCCGCCCTGGCCATTTCCGCCCACTGAAAAGCCCCTCCTTTGCCTCATGTCTCTTCAGAACCAGAGGGGACCGGTGTGGAGGGCTGCTGAGCACTGCCTAAAGTGCCCTGGAGGGTTCCTTGGGGCCGCTGCACCTCGTCAAAAGCCCAGGCGGCGGTCGGAAAGCCAGGCGTCGCTGCCCAGGGCAGGAATCCACAGGGATCCACAGCTAGGTTGGCCCCAGGCCCCCGGCCTGTAAGCCAAGGACACGCGTGGCTCCGTCCACCCCATCCCCATCGCCCTCCATCTTCCCTTTAAACACAGTTCCCAGCTGCATTTCCCTCCATATATCTGAGGAAGTGAGTTGTTGCAAAAACCCTTATGTTGTTCTTCTTTAGGGCGCCACTGGCCTTTTGCCTTCTCTCATTATTGTACCTCTGTAGGCTTTTCCTGGTGTTACATTTGGGAACGGCCCATAGTGCACGTCAGGGGTGACATCGCTGCCTTCAGGACTCCCAGCCTGTGCCCTCGCCATTCTGCCACGTTGAGGCACTGTGTGTATGAGTGTACCTGTGCACTGGCGCTTGGTGCCTGATTCAGACGGAACGGCAGCCACGCGTTCCAGGAGGATTGTGACTAGCGCATGCCCCAGGAACAGGTGGCTGGATACCCCCGAAGTAACATTTGAAAAAGCATGTTTCCAAACATGTGCTTGTCTCATTCGCGTGGTGGGTGGGAAGTGCCGTCAAGTTACAGCTGACTTCTGGCGACCCCGGTGGGGTTCTCAAGGCAAGAGACGTTCAAGGGTGGTTTCCTGGACTTCCTTGGTGGTCTCCCACCCAAATACTGGCCAGGGCCGGCCCTGCTTAGCTTCCGGGATCTGACGAGACCGGGTTATCCTGGGCTATCCAGGGCTGTCTCCTTCATATATTACATTAAAATCTAGTGTGTGAATCAGCACTCTGGCAGATCTCTAACGGACGGGTAGAGAGACCCTAGAGGGATGCCAGCCTCCAGGGATCCCATGGAATTACAGCTCATCTCCAGACTACATAGCTCAGTCCTCCTGAAGAAAATCGATGCTTTGGAGGGCGGAGTCTCTGGCATTGTGCCCCACGGAGGCCCCTGTGTCCTCCCCAGGCTCCACCCCCAAATCTCCAGGAGTTTCCCAACCTGGAGCTGGCAACCCTACCCCCTCATCCCCCGCCCGTGGCCAGGGGGGACCTGGCAACCCTATGCTAGAAGCACTTTCATAATCCTAGTTTAAATCCTAACCTCTTCCTGAGCTCCAAGGATGTTGTAAATAATCACCAAAAAAATTCAAACCAACCAACGCCCCCCCCCCAGGCTTCTTGCTAACTTCCTGGACGGATATCTTCCAAATGCAATAGTGCCTGCCTCTGTCTAAATAAGGACCGTGCTCTTAACCTGGAATGCTTTTACGATCTGCCCTGGGAGGGATCTTAATCAGCTTGGAAAGGAAATTTTTGTTTCTGCACAGTTTTCTTGAAAGAGAATGTTAACCAAACACACGACCCACTATATACATAGATTGCTAAAGCCCCAATTCTACCAGGTTGCTTCCCAAAATAAACACACGAACGAGAAGCATTAAACTGCCGGCCCATTCCTTCACATCTGAAGTTAACCACAAGGATATTTCTGTCAAGAGAGTAATTTTTGTGTGTGGCAACATACTAAATGGCTTGCATCAAACCAAAGCCTAGGTTATTTCAAGCTTCATGAAGAAGTCTTTTCTAAAAACTTTGCTATAAAACTTTACGTTTCTTTCTACAGATGTGCTTTGATTGCGTTGATCCTCAGTTCGGAGCGGGGTCTGTTAATGTGCTTGTCCATATTAGCAGACATGCCAAAAGAAAAAAATGCTGGTCCAGACAGCACAATTTGTATTGTGTAGGTTCTCTTTTCCAAGGGCACAGGCCACAAAAAGCAGGGCCAGTTCCAGACTGAACGGGGGGGGGGGGAGGGGGGGGGGGGGGGGTGTTTGAGCAGAAAGTGCCCAGGGTCACCATATGCCCGCCACCAGGGCCCCCACATGCCTTTCATTCCACCCGTGCACCTGCATGCCCCCCCACCTCCTTCTCCCACTCGCAAGCCTTCCCACTGCACATGCTCAGTTTCTGGACCCACCTGCACACCACTGGGCACCACCCACATGCCCTTTCTCCAGGACTCTGGTCCATTGGGAGCACGGGTACAGACAGGTGGCAGGGAAGGTGCATGGGTGGTGGTCAGTGGGCCCCACCGGAAGTCCCGGCATCTGCCCCTCCTGCTGGCTCTGACCAAAAGGCTCAGTAGTGTTACTCGTAGGTCACACTGGGTCTGTAGGTAGACACATGGGGCTTCCGTATGGGGGCTGTGAGAGCAACTGAAAGCAGGCCCAAATGGTGTTGGCAAACCCCCCCCATCCTGCACCACTCGCTGCTTTCACCAGCCCACACCCCAACCCCGACCCATTTCCTCCTCCTGGACTGAAGTTACGATAATTGTACTTGCTCCCCCCACCTTGCCCTGGCAACCCCTTTCAGGTCAAGGCATGCCCACTGATGGCTGGCTGGTCATTTCACCCCCCAGGTTCTCCTAAGACCTCCTAAGACCCTATACCACACATTACAATCATTTGTAGGCCCTCCACATGGGGGAGGGGGCGTGGCTCACTGGGAGAGCATCTCCTTGGCATGCAGAAGGTCCCAGGTTCAATCCCCAGTATCTCCAGTGCAAAGGGTCAGGTAGGAGGTGATGGGAAAGACCTCAGCCTGAGACCCTGGAGAGTGGCTGCCGGTCTGAAGTGGATGCCAACACTAAAAAGCTTAAAAAGCAAATGCAGGATATGGAAAAGAAGAGAGACTCTGATGAAGCTCAGCTTTTACAGCTACAAATGGAAAAGGCAACCGTTATACTGAGATTTCAGGGAGTTCCTGAGACTAAAGGGGAGAATCTTAAACAGACTTTGAGTGATGCTTTGGGACCGGTTGCAGATTTTAAAGCGGATTTTCTTCAAGGCGAAATGGATGTGATCTATAGGTCATATTCAGAATACATAAAGAAGAAAAATCTGCCCAGCAAGGTGGTGGTGAGATTCTCCAGAAGACAAGTGAGGGATCAGATATTAAAAACAACAAATGGAACTACCCTTAAAATTGATGGCAAAGAGATAAGGGTTTTGAAAGACATTCCCTTTGAAATAAGGAAAAAATGAAAAAATACGGAGACTTGGGTTTGTTTCTACAAAAGGACAACATATCCTACAAATGGATCATACCGAAAGGCATACTCTTCAAATTTAAAGGTAAGAGGGGGGAAATTGACTCTGTTATGAATGCAAAAGAGTTTCTGCAGCAACAATTGGATCCAACAGGAGAAGAGGATGAGAAGAGCAACAAGGGGAGTGATGATGAAGCACTTACTGGAGAAGATTCGGACTCGGAACGTGGGGCGGCTGCCCCTAAGCAAGGATATCGATTGAGAGAAAGAAGAGGCAAATGAGATGCTAATTTTCTTTGACGTTTCTTGATTCTTATTATCTAACCGTTCTTGTGCATGGTTCTTTACTAAGTCAGAATACCCGGACTTGAATTATTTAAGCAATGTTAACCATCACCTACAAGGTAACAAATTAATTTTTTTTATTCAAAGCTACTTTATTGTAAGCATTATATGACCCCCACCTCTTGGGTTTTTAGTGGTTTATCTTTACCTTCTCCCGTAGTTAAAAAAAGAAGAAGAGCCTCTTGCTCAGGGTAAAAGAGGAGAGCGCAAAAGTGGGCTTGAAGCTCAACATCAAAAAAACTAAGATCATGGCATCCGCCCCATCACTCCTTGGCAAATAGAAGGGGAAGTCGTGGAAGTAGTGACAGACTTCACGTTCCTGGGATCCCAGATCACCGCAGAGTGCGACAGCAGCCATGAAATTAAAAGACGCCTGCTCCTTGGGAGGAAAGCGATGGCGAACCTCAACAGCATGATAAAAAGTAGAGACATCACCCTGCCAACAAAAGTCCGCATGGTCAAAGCAATGGTATTCCCAGTAGTCATGTATGACTGCGAGAGTCATATAAGGAAGGCCGAGCGCCGAAGAATAGATTCTTTTGAACTATGGTGCTGGAGAAGACTCTTGAGAGTCCCTTGGACTGCAAGAAGATCAAATCAGTCAATCCTCAAAGAAATCAACCCTGACTGTTCCCTGGAAGGCCAGATAATGAAACTGAAGCTCCAATACTTTGGCCACCCAATGAGAAGGGAGCACTCACTGGAGAAGACCCTGATGCTGGGAAAGATTGAAGGTCAAAGAAGACGGGGATGGCAAAGGATGAGATGGTTAGACAGTGTCATCGATGCAACAAACATGAAATTGAGCCAACTTCAGAGGACAGCGGAAGACAGGAGGGCCTGGCGGGATCTGGTCCATGGGGTCGCGAAGAGTCGGACTCGACTGTGCGACTGAACAACAACAACTCCCGTAGTTTATAGTTTTCCCTTCCTTATTTTTCTTGTCGGTTTTTGAAAATAATTTTTTTGGGGGGAAAAGAAGAAGAGGGTGGCTGCCAGTCTGAGTAGACAAGACTGGCCTTGATGGATAAATGGTCTGATTCAGGATAAGGCGGCTTTGCGTGTTCCACATACCCACGATCACTATGCTGTGTGGACAGGGCAATGCACATAGTTATCATGCATGTATCTAGTACTGTTTATGGGTTTTTGATTGAATTGCATTGAATTTATAATTTAAACTGTATTTTTAATTGCTCAAATGTTTCAATGTCTTTTACGCTTGTTGCCTTGTGGACCCTGATTGGGTGGAAAGGCAGCATAAAAATATTTTAAATGAATAAATATTGTGGGGTTTGGCCATGGGGCCCAAAGGCTTCTTTACTCCTGATTTGTATGCTGTGTATGAATAACAAATACTGCAATCCTAAAGAAGGATGCTGTCCTGGGAGCAAGCCCACTTGGATTACCTGGGTCTTCGTTTGGAGAAGGACCTCTTAGGCTGGCTCCCGAAGTCCCAAAGCAGAGGTCCATGAGTTTCTCTTAGCCGCAAGAGATAGATGGGACGCTCTGTCTGGGGCAGTCTATCTTCAAGGTGCTTGGGGGGGCACAGTGGGAGGGCTTCTGGCATTCTGGCCCTGCTGGTGGACCCACTGATGGCAGCTGGGTTTTGGCCAAAGTGTGACACAGAGTGTGGAACTGGATGGGCCACTGGCCTGATCCAACATGGCTTCTCTTCTGATGTTCTTTTTCCCTTTCAAAAGGGTGGATTTTATCTGCATCAATCATTTTGCTACATTCAGAGCTGCAAAATATTTTTGCAAAACTAATGGAGCCGTCCATATTCTCTAGGAGCCAGCTTCCAAGAAGGGTCTTATCTGTACAATGTCAACCTGTGGATCTTGATTTGTATTAACGAATGTACATGGAGGACTGCTTAGTCTGGCTGTTTCTATCTGGAGACTAAATTCAAAGCCTGTATTTTTAATCTATATCATAAGTGCACTGTACAATACATTGATTCATTTTGTTTATTTTTAACATTGTTCTTGCTGAACCTTCGTGGTACCTATTGGGTTGTGTTTGTATTCCCTGTTTTGTTGTTGTCGTATCAGCCAGTCTCCCCCATCGTGTTTCTAGAGTCCCATTTAACTGCCATGTTTTGCATCCAGTAATATCTGACAAGAAGAAGAACATGCAACTGAGAAGCTGTGTGTGGCAAAGACCCAGGTCTGACTGCTGCCAAAACAGAGATGGCATGTGGGTAGTCGGCAATGAATAGTTTCAAATGGAAAACTGGAGCCAGATGCTGAAAGAATGGCATGTGAAACTAACCGTTAATTTCTAGCTTTCTAACATCTTCAGTTTAGACAACAGGGTTATCCTTTTTTAAGTATTAGGAACACGGAAGACTCGATTCGGACTCCTGGGAGGAACCTCATGCACTGAGGGCTCTTTTTGTAGCAGGAACTCCTTTGCATATTAGGCGACACACCCCTAACGTAGCCAATCCTCCAAGAGCTTACAGTAGCCCCTGTAAGAAGAGCTCTGTAAACTCTTGGAGGATTGGCTATGTTAGGGGTGTGTGGCCTAATATGCAAAGGAGTTCCTGCTACAAAAAGAGCCCTCCATTCAGCGACTCTGGGTCTACTGCAGCTGTGCCCTACAACCCTAACCCCGACCCCACAATGCCCATGTTCAGTCACAACCTGCAAATCTTCTTTTTAACTCTATAGCTGCTGCAACATAATAGGTCTGAGGCTACTGGCAGAATAAGTGCCCTCTTAAGGAAATCAGTGATGTAGAAATCAGCTGGATATATTTCCAAGTGAGTTTTCTTAGCTTTGCGGTGACAGTGGGAATATCCCACCAGCAGCTGTGAGGAAGGGGATGGAGGGAAAGTGTGTAAAAAACCCTGTGTAAAAAAGCTGCTGCTGCAAATTGCCTTTGAGTTTGCAGTGGCAGTGAATTCACATCAGAGAATCCAGGCTGGATGGCTGCAGCCCTGGAGTTTGCGCATTGCCTTGTTTTTAAAATCATTGTTTCTTTGCCAGGTCTGCCTCACAGCTGGTCTGTTGCTTTGTTCCTGCCCCTATCCCGTTACAATTGGCTCTCCAGGTGTGGCACCATTGCTGTAAGCTGCTGCATCTGCTGTTAAGTGTGTGTTTGTGTGTTTTCCCCCAGGAGACACTTTGCCTCTTTGTTCCGAACTCCAGGGCTGGGCCACTGTTGTCGCTGTATGGATGGAATGTGGTTTGGAGACATGCATTTCCTTCTCCTTCATGCTGGTGAGCTGCTGTCACAGAAGTGGCAGGAGGCCTTAATAGTAGTCCTCAGGGATGCCAGCCTCCAGGGGGGACCTGGGGATCCCCCGGGATTACAGCTCATGTCCAGACTACAGAGGTCAGTTCCCCTGGAGAAAATGGATGCTTTGGAGGGTGGACTCCGTGGCATTGTATCTCAGTTTGGTGTAGTGGTTAAGTGCGCAGACTCTAATCTGGGAGAACCGGGTTTGATTCCCCACTCCTCCACTTGCAGCTGCTGGATGGCCTTGGGCAAGCCGTAGTTCTGATAAGAGCTGTCCTTGAAAAAGAGCAGTTTCTGTCAAAAGCCCTCTCAGCCCCACCTACCTCACAGGGTGTCTGTTGTGGGGAGGGGAAGGGAAGGGAAAGGAGTTTGTAAGCCACTCTGAGACTCTGAGTAAAGGGCGGAGTAGAAATCCAGTCTCCTCCTCCTCCTCCACTGAGGTCCCTGTCCTCCCCAGGCTCCATCCCCAAATCTCTAGGGGGTTTCCCAACCTGGATCTGGCAACCCTAATTAGTCGCCCCACCCCCTGCCAGTGGCCAAGGGAGAACAACAAGCACACAGGGAACATGGCTAAGTTAGATAAACACAGAAAACACCGTGTTGAAATAATAAACACAATATTCACATGCACTTGCAGCTAAATATATTTTATTTATATACACAACATCAACTCTAGTGTATTGTAAACACTTTCAAACTACAACATCACATTTCAAACACTTTCAAACTAAGTTATATAACACAAAGAGTCCAACTGTCTCCTTCCTGATGGAGGATAGATACCAATGTACAGTTATTTGCACTGAACAATGCAGCAACCTCTTGTACATTTCCCAAGGGATGATCCATGGTGATTCAGCTAGCAAGCAGGCCTAGCAACACGCCTCCCGGGCATAACCTGCGTGTTTCGAACAAATCTTCTTCAGGCATAAATTTTCCTGGAACTGAACAACAATACATATCATAATATAATATAAATTCAATATCCTTACATAGTACCAGGAAAAAATGGGGGGGGGGGGGGCTAAATTTCCTGCACTCACCCACAGCTCTTGAATTTACCCCTGCATAAGTCAAACAATGTAAACATGGCTGTTCTGGTTCTCCATGGGAACACCCCAGAAAGACCTCTCTAATAAAGCACAGCTGCACTACTGTCCTTGAGGACTTAAAGATACCGTACTTGCACCATCTTACAAAAGTAACTAATGTCAAGCAGTTGCTTGGATTCTGAACACAATTTAAAACTTACAGCATAGCAAATCATACAATTCAAGGGGTGTTTTTAAAATAACATACATGTTCGCAAGTCCAACAGTAACAATTATGATGACACAAACACCTCAATAAAGGTATTACTAATAAAAATTAGCCATCAAAAAATGAAAAAATGTACCATACCCAGATTCCTAACTAAGCCTACTATGATACAGAATTCAGATCCAAGTACCATTACTTATCACTATAAAAATGAACTAAGTTCCAGAGATACATTTAACCCATGAAGAGACACTGTATTAAATTTATGTATAAAGAATGCTTCCTTCTGAAGTAATAATCTATGCATATCTTGAATGTCATATGTCCTGCCACTAACTACTCTACAAACAGCTGTACATTGTACATCACTAACATCATGTTCTTGATCCAAATAGTGGCTCACAATAGAAGCATCCTTATTTTTAAGTCTAACTCAAGACATAGGTTCCATGGCAGCCCTAGAAGCCAAGGAGGGGGACCAGGCAGGTGCCCAGTGCCTTGGTTTCTAGATCAGCAATCCCTACCGCAAGATGCTCTGGAACCTCAGGGAAATTTCAGAACAGGTTGGGGGTGGTGGCATCCATCCCCTGGACATTGCCCTGGGCCTAAGAAGCCCCATTGAACAGAACTGGACTTCTTTCTGATGCAAGTAGCTTTGGACGGCCTGGGGCCAACCCCTCGTGTAAGCCTTAGGATAGCTTTATGTATTTATTGTGGCCATTGATATCCTGCTTTTCTTCCCAGTGGGGACCCAAAGGGATTTCCTCACAATAACAATCTAGTGAGGGCTGATTTGGCTGAGCGTGACCGGTCCCAGGTCACCCGGTGAGCTTCCATGGTGCTGAAGGGATTCGAACCCGTGTCTCCCAGATCCTAATCCAGCACTCGGACCACTGCCCCGGCACAGTCTACGGATTCTGGCCTTGCCTAAAGCAGCATTATGGTTATGTTGTATAAGCCAAACAATTTGACCACTCAGCCTCAGCCCAGCAAGTGGGAAGGGAGGAAGGGAGGGAGTGGAGTGGGCAGCTAAGTGGGAACCAGGTACAAAGGATTTGGAAAAGGCCTACGACATCTAGAATTAATTCAGTTTTCAAGGCAGAGGATTTTCTTAAAAGACATGGAGCAGATCTTCAGACCGAAGAAGAAAACTCAGGAGCTACAGAAGAAGAAGATCAGGACTCCTAAGGCACCTCAGTAACAACTTCAACAGCTTCAACTTCAACCAAGGAAACAAAAGTATCTAAAATAGCCCCAAAGATCATTTCTCAAATGGTCAGTAAGCCTCAAAATTACAGTCAGCTGCTGAAAGCTTAATATACTGTGGTGAATATCTGCTAGGCACCATAGCACAGAAATTCTTAAAGTAAGAGAAGACTAAAAGTCCAATTCCTATTTCTACTCATGTAACAACTAAATTCTAAAGATGGATTACAACAACTCACAGGTAGCAGCCAGTTTCTAATGGTTGCTTCTTCTGTACATTATCAGTACTTTTTGAAGGTCAAAGAAGACGGGGACGGCAAAGGATGAGATGGTTGGACAGTGTCATGGATGCAACGAACATGAAATTGAGCCAGCTTCAGAGGATGGCGGAAGACAGGAGGGCCTGGCGGGATCTGGTCCATGGGGTCGCGAAGAGTCGGACTCGACTGTGCGACTGAACAACAAAAAATGAAGGTAATATTTACCTTTGGGTATATAGGATATGGTGTTGTTTATTATTATTATGATAATAATGGCTGGGATTTTACTGTATTATTTGCGTTATAATGGCCTGTGTTATTTATACAGTGCTTGTTTGTTTACTGTAGTCAGTGTACTGTGTTATCATTATTGTTTTGGATTTGAGGGTGAGGCCTGGGGAGGACTCTGACTCCCAAAGCAGCCCTTTTCCCCAGAGGAGCTGACCCTGGCCATCTGGAGACCAGTTGTAATCCTGGGAGATCACCATGCCCCACGTAGAGGTTGGCAACTCTGTGGAGTCTCCAGTTACTTTCCACTGGTCTGGTCGGAAGCTGGGCAGCAGGTTCCATGACAGGTCAATAAATTCCATAAGAGTCCATTGATCAACCTGTCAATCTTTGCTTATTTTAATATGCCTTACCCTCTTTCTATAGTTTTACATTGGGTAACTGTGGGCTTTGGCCCAGAAAAGAGCCTGCTCTTTTAAAGAAGAATGGGGGGGGGCATCTAGCTTGAGTGTAGGGAGGGGCTTGGCTGAGGTCCAGGAGGACAAGCAGACAAGAAGACTAAGTAAAATAAAATTGTACTTATTGCAGGTCTTGTAATATCTACCCTGCCATTAGAACATCAGGCTTTGCCTAATCTCTCCTTATATATAATTGAGTAGTGGGGTGGCACTTTCTGAATATTCCACACCCTCCTAAATCAGTTGGCTCCATGATGTGTCACTCAGAAGCTGTTCCTATCCATTGGCTGCATTGCCTGGGTCCCGCCCACAGAAGTGGTGCCTCAGAAGACAGTTGCTTCGCTCCAGTGAACACAGGTACTGTCTTTGCTCTTCTCGCCAGACGACGATTGATTCCCTCAATGGCAAAACCCACCATCTTTAACCTCCAGGTTTGCTGAGGCCTCTTTCCAGAATGGGGAAAAAAACCCACCAAGGAAGCCAGAGTTTGGGGAGGGGAGAGGCTTCAGCTGAAAATAATGTCATAGAGGCCACCCTCAAAAGTGTCAGTTGCTTCAATAACTCAGCATCAACAGCAGGTCCTTAAACAGGTTCAGCTTTATTGATCAGAGCAAGGTGAAGACATCTTAGACTCTTTGAGTCAGGAATGAGGCATACATAATGGCCAGAATAATTATAGTGGGTTCATACAACACCCCCTGACACCTAGGAGCCAATAAGCAATTAATGTGGAGCCCGGGGAACTGGTTAACGGTTCAGAGGTGAGCGGGAGACAGCAGAGGCTTTGCACCAAAGCAATGAGTGCTCAAGGCCAACAGCTAGATAAGAGAGGTAGAAGGGAGAAACAGCTGCAGAGCATTACATATTCCAGAGTCAGGGGAAAACACCATGGCGGGGCTACCTGACAGAAAGCAGTTATTTTCTCCGGGGGTGGGGGGAGATCTGTTGTCTGGAGTTCAGTTGTGATATCAGATGACAGAGATCATTGTTGCCAATCTCCAGGTGAGGGTTGCAGACAGGCCCGTAGCCTGCGTGGGGCCCACGGGGCCTGCCCCCCCGCTGGTTTTGCGGGGCCCCTCCCCTGCTCCCCGCCTTGGCGGCGGCCCGCCTGTCGCTTCCCACCCACCCCCGGTGGCGGGCCCGCCTCCCCGCCCGCCCAAAAAGCGGGGGCTGACCGGCCGGAGGACGATGGAACTCTACGCAGCCCGAGAGGGGAGGAGAGGCGAGGTGACCCCAGCAGCAACAGGCAGCGCCTCCGCCTGCGCGCCTCCGAGACGCAACGCGGGCGGCCCTCCTCGCCACATGTGCGCCGGCCGTGCTGCTCCGCTCTCCGAGAGGCCTTTCTGCGGCCTCTCAGACTCAATAGTTTCCTCCTGGGGAAACTATTGTTGCCAATCTCCAGGTGAGGGTGAAGATCACTCAGAATTACAACTGCTCTCCAGATGGCAGAGATCAGTTCCCCTGGATAAAATGGTTGACTATGTATCATTATACCCTGCTGAGGTCACCACAGCAAATTGACACTGAGTGCCCAAGCCCGGGGCACTCTCTAGAGCTCCTTTCATTTATTTCCACAATGGGCCCTATTATTAGTATAACTGTGATCATGGCCTTAAACCATGGATCTCAGCCCCTTGGGCATGGGCATGTAAGGCAAAGCTGAATTTTGTCATACACATAAGGGTTAATGTTAATACAAATGGTCTCCCTTGCAGGTGGTGTTAATTGACCACACCAGCTGCATGCTTCCTTATCATCTCTCAAGGACAAATTAGTTTCACAGGAGACTTGTTCCTTAAGATGGGAGGGGCAGGAGCAGGGTGTCTGACATGAGGTTAGTGAAGCAGTGGCCACGGATTGGTTGGTGTTCTTACCTGAGCTCCTGACCCTAAAAGTATAACTGTATTGTGTTGCTAGTACCAGTAGCTGCCTGGGATTCTACGTGACTGAAGGCCTGTCTTGCTGCTTTGGGATTGCCAGAACTACAGACCACTCTACAGAGAGGCCTGCGCTTCTGCACCAAGGTTTTGTGCTGCCTGGCCCAGACAGGCAGTTAAGGTAGCTTTTGTTGTTTTTCTTGTATGGCTTTTAGAAGCATGTTGGCTTGAATTTGCCTTTTCTGTATTTTCTAAATAAATCTTAAACATATATATTTTTTAAAAAACCCAGATTTGTGGCTTCTTGTCTGCACCTGCCCTGGGGACCCACTAGGTGAGATACCTCGTATCTTTTCCCCCCAAAAAACAATTTATTAGGATATAATAAAGAAAAAAGTTCAAACATATATCAAAACTTATACAATTATATATCCTTCCCTCCTCCCTTCCCCTCCCCTTCTCAGCTTCCCACAGTGCTCCAACCTCCAGCCCAATTCTTAAATTTTCTTCATACCTCCCTTTCTTCTTATTCACATCCCTAGGTAACTTATCCTTCAACTGTTATTCTTCTACCATTATCTATTTTCTATTATCGTTTAATAATTCTCAAAGCAAAGTAAATTGTCCTTCACATCCCAGTATTTCTCCAAATAGTCTTTAAAGTATTTCCAGTCTGCAAAAAATTCTTCCGCTTCCAAATTATTAAGTTTCCTTGTCAGAGAGACCTGGTATCTTCACAATAAAAAAGACTAAGATTGATGGAGAAGAAAGTTTGAGTCCAGTGGCACCTTTAAGACGAACAAAGTTCAATTCTGGGTATAAGCTTTTGTGTGTATCTGGTGAAGTGTCGGCTTCCCATGTCCTAGCATGGCAGTCTCCCTGCTTGACGATGCTGGCTCTTTCAAAATATTTCAGTATTGGTGTCCAGCTTTTCTTCCTGAAGGTACTAAAGGTAGATTCAGCTCAGGTGGGGATTGCCGTGTTGGTCTGAAGCAGCAGAACGAAGTTTGGGTCCAGGGGGCATCTTTAAGACCAACAGAGTTTATATCTGGGTATAAGCTTTCATTGCACATGCACACCTTGAAGAATTTTGGGTATAAGCTTTCTTTCAAAGAACTCTGGGTATAAGAATTCTGGGTATAACCTTTCATGTGCAAAAGTAGTTCAACAACAGCCAAAATAAATAAGTGGGTACAACATGAATAAATTCTAAAACAAAATGCTGGCATATGAGGCACCCCAGTGCAATGTTCCCTCTAAGCTGAGTTAGTGTGAGCTAGCTCACAGTTTTTTAGCCTCTGGCTCACACATTTTTGTTTTAGCTCAGGAAGGATGGCTCCAGAGAAAACAAATGTATGCAGTAGCCAAATCACTTGCTCACAACTTTAATGCCAATAGTTCACAAAGTAGAATTTTTGCTCACAAGACTCCACAGCTTAGAGGGAGCATTGCCCCAGTGTCCCTTTAAGCCCCCCTCCCAGATGCATGCAAAATTTCTGATTCCAGGTTTGGGCAGAATGCCTTTCGATCAGAGTACCTGCAGATTATCCCCACATAATAGGGTTTAAGCAGGAGAGCCTCCCCGGCAGATGGCTGGTCTCTTGAGCTAGTTTGAGCTCCGGCCTTGCTGAAATGTAGCTCTCGCTGAAACGTTTATGAAACACTAGTAGATTAGGAGGAAACCATTTTTATCCACTTTCATTGCAAAGGGAAATGATCAAGCCTGAATTGGTGTAAAGGATCCATTGGCTAGCAGTCAAGTTCTATGCAGAATTATCCCAGTCTAAATGGATGGGCTTAGATCAGAGTCACTCAAATAGAAGATCGTCCTGGGGCTGTTTTCTGCGTGGGGGTTGCACACTGCCTTGGCTTCCTTACTGCAGCGTTCCTTTCAGGTGAATATGGATGACTTTGGCCTCAGTTCATCCTGTTGCTGTGCTTTTCCCCACTTTGCAGCGATCTTTCCCAAACGTAGCAAGGTATGGTCTCTTTGGAAAGATAATGGTCAAAGCAACTTTGGCCAGAAATTAATCTTGGGAACAACCTCCCCGAGACTATACGGCAGATGAATTAAGAAAAAGGGAAAGGTTTCCCTTGTGTGAAAGCCAGTCAAATTAGTCTTGTATAAACGGGATATAAATGTTTTAAAGAAATAAAGACTAATTCATCTTGCAGCAAAACAGTGAAGCAGATGAAAAACTGGGCGTGTTAAGAAGTGCCTGAATTGTCGCTCAGGAAACTCTTTGTTGATGGCTCATTAGCTGGGGTCTGCGCAAGTTATGCTACCCCTAGTTTAAACATCACCACGCCCCCCCTCTCCAAGTAGTGTGAGAAACAGCACCCCCCCACACACCTGCCTACTCACTGTAGTGGAGGATGCAGCCCTGGGCCTAGACTGGGAAGCAGTCCCACAGGTATCCTTTTAGACTCTGGCCTGGCAGGTCACTGCGCCGTCTAGCGGAAATGAAGTGGGCAAGGACAAGCCAGATCAGCTTAATCAGAAACCAAGAAAGGGCAGTGGTTTCAGGTTACTCCAGGCAATAAATTGCTTACACTCCAGAGGAAAAACAAAGTCCAGCAAGCTCTGCCTGATTCTGTTCTGCATCTAAAATACAGTTCCAGGCTTTGACAGGATTTTACTTCCTATCTTGAGGCACTCTCTCTTCCCCAGACTCTTTTTTAAATACATTTAAAGAATTATTTGTAAAATGCAGCCTGAAGAAGAGTTCACCATCCTGTGGATCCAAAAATAAAATCTAAAAAAAAAGAAGGCAGCCTTCATAATACCCTTTATTAAAGTAAAGGTAAAGGTAAAGGTTCCCTTGCTCGAAAGCCAGTCGAGTCCGACTCTAGGGTTGCGGTGCTCATCTCCGTTTCAAAGCCGAAGAGCCAGCGCTGTCCAAAGACGTTTCCGTGGTCATGTGGCCGGCATGACTAAACACCAAGGCGCACGGAACGCTGTTACCTTCCCACTGAAGTGGTCCCTATTTATCTACTTGCAATTTCTTGCTTTCGAACTGCTAGGTTGGCAGGAGCTGGAACTAGAGACGGGAGCTCACTCCGTCATGCAGCAACTCGGTCTCGAACTGCTGAACTACGACCTTCCACAGCCTGCAGTTCAGCCTCTTAACCACTTGAGCCACCGCAGCTCTTTATTAGGACCAACCAAATGACCCACAAAAATGAACTTGAAAGGATGGTGAGGAACCAGTTTGGCCAGATAGCAGAGAAGAGGGGAAAAGGGAAGATGTAATTGGCATGGGTGAAATTGACAAGATCTTCCTTGGCCTTGCACTGGAGGTTTCCCCAGGGAGCAAACAGTGTAGGAAAAGATACTGAATCTTTTACCCTTACAGGCTTGCTCGCTTCCTTGCTCGCTTCACTTGAGAACCCAGAAAGGCAGTGGTGAAGGAAATCTGAGAACATTTTCCTACCACAGTTTTATGGAGGTCGTGGAGTGACAAAAAGACACATAAGTGGGTTCTAGATCAAATCAAGTCTGAACTCTCCCTGGAAGTTAAAATGACTAAACTGAGTCTATCATACAAAGTCTGAGTCCTGTCACTGTGGCACCTTTAAGACCAACAAAGTTTAATTCTGGGTATGCACTGTCGTGTGCATGCACACTTCCTTGTAGTTTGGTCACACTATGAGAAGACAAGACTCACTGGAAAAGACAATAATGCTAAGAAAAGAAGAGGAAGAGATTGGATTTATACCCCGCCCTTCACTCGGAGTCCCAGAGCGGCTTACAAACTCCTTCCCCTCCCCACAACAGGCCCCCTGTGAGGTAGGTGGGGCTGAGAGAGCTCTTTCCAGAACTGCTTTTTCCCAACAGCTCTGAAAGATGGGTATCCCCCTTAGAAGTGTTTATAAAACCTTCCCTTACTACTGAACACGACAGAGGAACCTATGAAGGTTAATTGGATAAGGATAATAAACTGAAATCCAAGCAGAGACTTTGGGATGCTCTTAACATCAAATTTACTTGGTGGGAAACCTTACAACTTCAATCTAGATATGCCAAAGATGCAGTTGTGGGATTCTATATTGCTAAAACCCAACTAGACAAGATCTGGCTATCGACAAGTGACAAGATGATACAGAAGCTCTATAGATTTCTTTTGGAAGAATATATGCAGGATGAAATAATTAGAACAACCATGATCTCCTGGATGAGAGACATTGGCCACTCTATAAAAATAGATAAATGGCTGAAAATGTGGAAAACAGTCAGATATATGAGATCCATAAGTTATAAAGAGAATATTTTAAAAATGTTTCATAGATGGTACTGGACACCAGATAGATTAGCTAAGTGTCATAAATCTGTTTCCAACAACTGCTGGAAATGCAAAGGAAATATGGGAACGTTTTTCCACATGTGGTGGCATTGTAGCAAGATTCATAACTATTGGTTAAAGGTACAAAAAATAATATTAGAAATAATGGAACAATATTTTTTTTAACACCCGAAATGGCTTTGTTAAATATAATCACGGATAGCTTTGTACAAAAAGATGTCTATCTGTTGATCTATGTATTGACAAATGCCAGGATATTGTTGGCTAAGTTTTGGAAACTAGAAAAACCCCAACAAGGGCGGAAATAAGGACAAAACTGCTTTAACTGATACAAATGGACAAACTAAATTTGATGTTACAAGGGAAAGACAAATGTATTCATACAATTAGGTGGGCAAGAGTGTATAAGTGGATAAATAACTCTTGGAAAATGTAGACTCAAATGTATATGATCTACTATATGCAATACTGGAAAGAAGAAGAGGAATAGGAAGAGGAAGAGGAGGAGGAGGAAGAGGAGGAGATTGGATTTATACCCCGCCCTTCACTTGGAGTCTCAGAGCGGCTTACAAACTCCTTTCCCTTCCCCTCCCCACAACAGACACAACAGAATAAAAAATAACAGCTCTGAAAGAACTTGTGACTGACCCAAGGTCATCCAGCCAGGTGCAAGTGGAGGAGTGGGGAATCAAACTGGAGGTGACTTGGCAGCACATTCCCAGATGTTTCCAATTCTATAAGGGTGCAGTTGCAATGTGATTGTAAATCCACTTTGCAGCACGGACAGCAAAATCAGTTTTAAAATGCAAGCAAAGAGGGCTCAAAAAGGCTTTCAGTGGCATCTCTAATGTTGCTCTAAGACTAGGCTTGTCTGCCTACATTCATAATAATTCCAGAGGGGCATCTGTGTTAGTCCATTGCAGCAAAAATAAACAGGGGTCTTGTGGCATCTTCAAGACTGTCAGACTAGTTATCTGGGAGACCTGGTTTCAAATTCCCACTTGTACCATGGAAGATTGCTGGGGGGCCAGTCATATCCTTGCAGCCTAACCTACCTCACAGGGTTGGTGTGAGGATAAAATGGAGTAGACTGGAGAACAATGTAAGCTGCTTTGGGCCCCACTGGGGAGAAAGGCAGGGTACAAATGAACGAATGAATGAGACTCCAGCCGCTTCCATGGGACATGGCCAGACCCCTGCAGATGCTATGAGAGAATCCTGGCTATGCTTTATATAGGTGTGGGGGGATAACAGGGCCAACGGGGGCCATGAAATGCAGAAAGCACAAGTGGAATACGTGCACAGTCTCTACACTTTTCTGGAGCAGATTTGAATTTTACTTAATTACAATTCCCTGTTCTTCTGCATTTTATGACATAAGAAAAACAGAAGAGCCCTGCTGGATCTGACCCATAGTTAGCCTTGCCAGTCCCCAGGTTAGGTTGGGGTTCCCCTGTTTTTTTGGGATTCAGCCTGCCACCAGCCAACTGGCCAGTGGGGAAACCCCACCGGCAAACAGCCACGTCCCCGTGTCACCTGGAAGTGACGTCATCGTGCCGGGGACATTACATGGGGACACCCTGGTTTGAGGGCAGACTCTATGGTTTTAAGCCAGTTTTACCATCGGGTTTTGCCCTCAAACCAGTGTCTCCGTGTGACATCACTTCTGGGTGATGTCATGACATTGGGGATGTCCTGGAACTCCCAAACCCCGTACCATTGTGATGAGGGGAACTGGCAACCCTACCAATAGTCCATCTAGCCCAGCCTCCTGTCTCACACAGGGGCCAACCATTTCCTCTAGAGGTCCAACAACAGGCAGAGAGGCCCAGGCCTTCATAAGGACATCAGGAGAGCCCTGCTGGATGGACCAGTGGTCTATCTAGTCCAGCCTCCCGTCTCACACAGGGGCCAGCCAGTTCCTCTGGAGGGGCAGCAACAGGGCAGAGAGGCCGAGGCCTTCATAAGAACATCAGAAGAGCCCTGCTGGGTTAGACCAGGGAGGGTTCCTCCAGTCCAGCCTCCCGTCTCGCAAAGGGGCCAGCCAGTTTCCTCTGGAGGGCCAGCAACAGGGCAGAGAGGCCGAGGCCTTCATAAGAACATCAGAAGGAGCCCTGCTGGATTAGACCAATGGTCCTTCTAGTCCAGCAGAGCGATGTGCATTTGGTTCGTCTGAATCGAATGCACCCCCCAAAATGGCCCATTTGGACCCCTTTCGGGCTGCTGCAGGCCAATTCAGATTCTCTGATCTGAATTGTCCCCATTAGATCCTATAGGCCATTGAAGTCAATGGTGAAAACATCGGGTATATTCTGGGGGCTGGATTGGAGGGGGTTTGAGGGAGAGGCTCCAAACTCGCAGACTAGCTGCTGGAGCCTCTCCCCAAGATACCCGCCATGTTTCAGGAACATTGGACCAGGGGGTCCAATTCTACGGGCCCCTAAATAGGTTGCCCCTATCCCCTCCATTGTTCTCTATAGTGGGAAAAAGTAACTTTCCCCCCACCATAGAGAACAATGGAGGGGATGGGGCAACCTGTTTGGGGGCCCGTAGAATTGGACCCCCTGGTCCAA
>NW_015164716.1:333248-333599 GCF_001447785.1 Gekko japonicus | reverse complement strand
ATGGAGCCCTTCCTGGCCGAGGTGAGCGGGAGCCGGCTTCCTCGGGAGGGCAGGGCGCCTGGCGTGGGGCGCGCGGGAGCCAGCTCCTCGCGAGGAGACGCGCTTCGGAGGGCCTGGGACGGAGCTGGGGCCGGGGGAGGAAAGTTCTGCTCCTCTCGGCCGGGGCGGAAAGTTTGCAGCCCTTTACGACCCCACTGGGATTCTGCGCGGGGGATGGGAGAGAGACTGGCCAAGGGAAGGGAAACGCGTGATTGGAACTCGCGCCCGGAGCCTGAGCGGCGTGTCCCGGTGGGAATGGCTGGCAGCGATGCGGGGGTGCGCGGTGCATGGGACGCGGTTCCGGGAGGATCG
>NW_015164716.1:332509-333082 GCF_001447785.1 Gekko japonicus | reverse complement strand
GGACTGGCCAAGGGAAGGGGAACGCATGATTGGAACTCGCGGCCGGAGCCTGAGCGGCGTGTCCCGGTGGGAATGGCTGGCAGCGATGCGGGGGTGCGCGGTGCATGGGACGCGGTTCCGGGAGGATCGCGAATGCTTCCTTGGGGAGGCTTCCGAGGGTACCCGCTTCGGTCTGCACGGCTAAGAAGCGAAAACCAAGCGGGGCGAGTCCGACGACGGCGCTTGGGAGCGCTCGCCTGCCCTCAGACAGGCTCCACTCGGGCTGGATCGGGCCCCGGGGGAGGCCCTCTGCGAGCCGTTTGTCCCGCCGTCGGGGTGCGCAGCTGGGCGCGCTTCTCGGGCCGTGAGACAAAGTGGGACGCAACTTCTGCGCGCCTTCGCTCGGCTCTCCGCGCTGCGCTGAGATCGGTGCGCCGACAAAGCTTCTCTCCCCCCCCCCCTTTTTTTCTTTTTTGGCTGGGCCAACTGAGCACATCTGTGCCCTGCCGTGCCAGAAGGGAAGCGCCAGCTTCGCCAGGGCTGCCCGCGCGGAGAAAGGTCCCCGACGGGGCGGGAAAGAGGTTGCTCGAGAGC
>NW_015164716.1:326204-332420 GCF_001447785.1 Gekko japonicus | reverse complement strand
TTCGTGCTGAGAGGCGGCCCCGCTGCAGGGGTGCGAGGCGGGCTTCCCTGCCAGCAGAAGGAACAAACTCCGGGGAGGGAGAATGGGGGGCTTATTCCGCTACGGATGGCCGGAGACCAGAGAGGAAATAGCCAGGGTATAATGTGGTCCAGATGTTCCCACCCCCCGCCATTATAATTTCCGAGTAATTGCAAACAAGGCTGGAAGAGTCAGGTCTAAAGTCTGTATTAAAGTCGTTTGGTGCGAAGTGCCGTGCAGGAGGAAACCTCTGGAAAAGTATCTTCATGGTTGTGTGCGTTGGCAGAAGAGTGGACTGTTGCACGGGGGACATCTGCTGAGAAACAGAGTTGTAACTAAAAATGGGCATGGTCAGCAGCAGCACTTTGGAGACGGCCTCTTCTGTGAGATTTAAAAAGCGGGCAGAGTTTCTGCAGAAGGTGATTGTCCCTCCTCTCCCGCCACTGGGCTGACATCGGCCTTTCATGGGCCAGCAAAGTTGACGTTCTTAAAGCTCCTCATAAGAGAGACCTCTGCTTCAGAAGAGGTGACTTCTGACGGTGGGTGATCTTGTGACGGTAGTCAGTGCTCCTTCTAAGCCGTGGAGTCTTGTGAGCAACAGTTCTCCTTTGTGAGCTACCGGCATTAAAAGTGGTGAGCGAGCCATTGGGCTGCTGCATAAATTAGTTTGCTCTGGAGCCCTCCTCCCTGAGCTAAGACAAAAATGCGTGAGCCGGAGGCTGAAAAACTGAGCTGGCTCACACTAACGCAGCTTAGAGGGAACACTGAGGGTGGTGATAACTTTGATGGGGTAAAGCCTGCCTGTTCACAGGGTCGTTTTATCTGTGGGACAGACTCTGCGTGGGTAAGCACTCCAGTGGTACATAATTGCTTGTAAAACTATTATAGTGTCATGATTCAGGTGTTGGTCTGAAGCAGCAGCACAAAATTGGAGTCTGAAGTTTCTTCCAAGGTATAAGCTTTTGTGGGCATGCACACGTCTTCCATCTGAAGAAGTGTGGGGGGTACATGAAAGCTTATACCTTGAATAAAACTTTGTTGGCCTTAAAGGTGTCACTGGACTCCCAACTTAGTTATAGTGTAGAACGGTCATTCTTGTAGCAGACGCAGCTGCCTTGGTTAGAACACTGGCCTATCAAGGTCAGTAGTGTCTATTCTGTGTGTCAGCAGCTTTTCATGGTCTCAGCTAGAGGTCCTTCGTGTCACGGATCTCTTTAGGTGAAGATGCTGGGAATTGAAGTGGGGACCTTTGCATGCAAAGCAGATGCCCTGCCACTGAGCCGTTGCGCTTTCTCACGTGCCACTCGCATGAATAAAGCAACAGTTAGGCAGGTCTGAATTAAACCTCCTTTTTTATTGCCCAACTGAGCCTAGCAGGCATTGATATTCTTGAGCAATGCCTCTGCAGGTAATTAAATTTTCAGCAACCGTAGCCTGTGAGGTATTGTTCCATCCCTGCAAGCCTTTTTCCAGTTTTGGGTCGGTGGATGGGTTGGCTGAGAAATGCTTACAAACTCACTGCAAGACGGGCTTTTGATCCCAGGGGTGGGGGAACGTGAGAAGTGGAACTAATTGACCACTGGAGAGCATTCACATTTGTCTGATGACCTTGCGTATGGCCTTAGCATGAAGACCCTCCCTTTGCAGAGATGGAGGGAGGAAGGTTTTCCCCTCTGAAGCAAGTGGTCCTGTGAACAAGGGAGGGGGGCACCAGAGGTCAAGGTGTAAATATGTGTCTGGTGGGGGGAAGTAAGCTGATAGTATTGAAGGAAACCAGTCTCTCTCAAAAAAGGGGAGAGGCCGTTGTAACCTGAAGATGGGGGAAGAGGTAGTGGATTCAAGCTGGTGGGGTGGAGCTTGGCATTTTTTCCCCCCTGCCGTCTCATCACCGCTGGTCCGATAAGGCTCTGTCACATTTGCTCTTCTGAACATGCAGTCAGGTTCTTTGTGTGGGGATGTGGAGATGCTGCTCAGGTAGCAACTACCTCCAGATGCCTTCCCTCTCAACCTTTTTGTTACTTCGGAGCAAATAACACCTTGTTGAATAGTGTGTGTGTGTGTCTGGGGGACTTTCCAGTGCAAGGAATTTTGTTTGAATCACTGGGTGGGTGTGAAAGATAAGGGCCAAACTGTGGCTGTAGGACAGTTGGTTTCGCACATCATGCATCTGCCACCCGTTTACTGGAATGAATCACCCGGTTTTCCCATCTGTTTCCTTCTGGGAGAACTCGATTCCTTCCCCATGCAGGGCATTTGGTGACCGCAACGTGGGCGGAGACGGTTAAGTGAAACGAAGTGCATCTTCCTTATTGGTTGAATTCTGAATTTTAAAATCTGTAGTTAGTTGAGCATGTGTGTTCCTCAGGTGTTAAAGTTGCTAGGTGAATGCAGGTTTGAATGGAAAATGCTTTTATGAACTTTACAGGGCACGAGTCCAGGACCGCCTTAAAGACTGACACAGCTTGTGGCAGGGGCACGCGCTTTCACGGATCACCGCTCACTTTCTTCAGTTCTGAAAACTCATCGCCTGCCACAAACTTTGCCAGTCTGGCAGGTGCCACAGGACTCTGCTGCAAACAGACTAGCACAGCTGTCCATTTTGATCGGTTTACAGGACATGTCTGTGGCAGATAGAGAGGCTAAGCCACAGTGGTCTCCTTCAGGTGGACTACGGGCACTGACACTCGGTGGCTCAGGAGCCACGTGTGGGTCTTTCACATGTCATCTTTGGCTCCTCTGAGGACTCCTTCACAATATATAGCTCCCTCTCCCAAAATACCCGAGCTCAAGGGCATCCAGTGAAGCTGATGGGCAGTAGGCTCAGGATGGATGCAAGGAAATACTACTTTACAAAGAGAGGGATTAAGATGTGGAATTCGCTGCCAGAGGATGTAGTGATGGCCACAGGAATAAACAGCTTTAAAAGGGGATTAGATAGATTCAGGGAGGATAAAGTCTATCAGTGGCTACTGGCCATGGTGGCTGAGGTGAACCTCCACATTCAGAGGCACTAAGCCTCTGAATCCCAGAACCAGGAGGCAACATCGGGGAAGGCCTCGGCCTCTCTGCCCTGGTGCTGGCCCTCCAGAGGAACTGGTTGGCCCCTGTGTGAGACAAGAGGCTGGACTAGATGGACCACTGGTCTGATCCGGCAGGGCTCTTCTGATGTTCTTATGAAAGCCTCAGCCTCTCTGCCCTGTTGTTGGCCCTCCAGAGGAACTGGTTGGCCACTGTGTGAGACAAGAGGCTGGACTAGATGGACCACTGGTCTGATCCGGCAGGGCTCTTCTGAGGTTCTTATCAGGGGAAGGCCTTGGCCTCTCTGCCCTGTTGTTGGCCCTCCTGAGGAATGGACTGGCCCCTGTGTAAGACGGGATGCTGGACTAGATGGACCACTGGTCTGATCCAGCAGGGCTCCTCTGATGGGCTTGAAATTTCCCTCTCTGTGTGTGCGCGCGCGCAAATATTTATTTTTAATTTACAAAATCTCTATCCAGCCTTTCTCTACCCAGCCTTTTACAACATCTCTATCCAGCCTCACCTGGGTCACTGTGGCAGCTAACAAATTAAAACGTACATAATAAAAATCACATATTACCCCCCACACACACACATACTGTGGAGCTGCGGTGGCTCAAGTGGTTAAGACGCTGAACTGCAGGCTGTGGAAGGTCGGTAGTTCAGCAGTTCGAGACCCGAGTGTGCCGCATGACGGAGTGAGCTCCCGTCTCTAGTTCCAGCTCCTGCCAACCTAGCAGTTTGAAAGCAAGACATTGCAAGTAGATAAATAGGTACCACTTGGGTGGGAAGGGAACAGCGTTCCGTGCGCCTCGGTGTTTAGTCATGCCAGCCACATGACCACGGAAACGTCTTCGGACAGCGCTGGCTCTTCGGCTTGGAAACGGAGATGAGCACCGCAACCCTAGAGTTGGACTCGACTGGCTTTCGAGCAAGGGAACCTTTACTTTGCTTTACACATACTGTGTTAAAACAATTAAAATCAGAGCTAAAATGCATACAAAACCAAAACCAGACACCAATTAAAGCATTTGTCAGGAAGGAGGGATCACTGAGGGGCAGGGCTGCCATTTCCCAGTTGGGGGCAGGGGATTGCCTGGTTCCCCCCCATGGCAATGTCCCCCCCAATAGCAACATCACATCGATGTGCCTACATCATCCAGAAGTCATGTAGGCATGTTGGTGACATCGGGGGTGGGGTGGGGTTATGCACTGTTTTTTGGGTAAAACTCTGTGGTTTGGGGGCGGTTTTACGATAGAGTTTTGCTCAAAAACCAGAACGTTGTCCCCGACATGCCTGCATCACTTCTTGGTGATGTAGGCACAGCGCGCACCATCACTTCTGATGATGGTGGCACGTCAGGGGCAACGCTTCTGGCTCCCGGAACATTCCCCTCACCCCCTCGCTGGCATCCCCAATGGACCTGGCAACCCCACTGAGGGAACACCCAGCAAAACAAAGATGTCTTTGCCAGGAAGGACTGTGGCATTGGCAGTTTGTAAACAGAGAAAACAGCGACCCGGAGGAGGAGACGAGAAGCCGGAGAGAATTAAGCGGAAGAGGTTCCTTCTTGAATATGGAGGTGAAGCCAGTCCCTAGAAGATCGGTTCGAAAAGCGTTTGAAAAGACTTTATTAACAGAGCACCATTGGGACACTACTAATATATTAACATAGAAAATGTGTTTGAAGAAAGAAGTTTGACAACACACTGAAGAAGCCAAAGAAGAAAATTTTAATAGTACTAACAGATTAATATACTAGTTAAAACATCACTCAGCTTTCTCTTGCTCCCACTATATACCCTCCCTTTTTTCCAATTAAGCGAAATATCTCTCCTTTTTAGGAGAGGGAATAAAGCTCTTAAATAATAATAAAAAAAGACGTCTTTGCCAGGGGTGGATGATGGCAAGAGAAGGGGACAGACCTCACCCTCTGTTGGGGGAGGTCCCGATAGAGAGGCTTTGGCTCTTATGTCCTACGGGCCTGTTTGATGTTAAATCCCAATGTGCTTTCGAAAGCCTTTTGCCATGCTGTGTAGTGGTGTTCCCTCTGAGCTGAGTGAATGTGAGCCAGCTCACAGTTTTTTAGCCTCCGGCTCACACATTTTTGTCTCTGCTCAGGAAGGGATGGATCCAGAGCAAACGAATGCCAAATCGCTGGCTCACAACTTGAATGCCAGTAGTAGCTCACAAAGTAGAATTTTTGCTCACAAGACGCTCCACAGCTTGGAGGGAGCATTGGTCGTGGGAGGGGGAAGTCGCACTGTGTGAACGTGTGCATGCACACGGATGCTTATGCCTTGAATAAGACTTTGTTGGTCTTCAAGGTGTCACTGGACTCGGACTTCGTTCTTTGTGGACGTGTGCCCCTTTTTCATGCTGGAAGGGCGTGTCCGGAGCACAGCCTCCGTTCTAGCTGTTTAGTCACGGCTCTGACCTTTTCCCTCCTGAAGAAAGCCCTTTATGTTTGGCGTGCCGCGTGCCACTCCCCTAAGGAAAACAGCTGGTGCTGCCCCAGAACCGTAATTAGAACATTAAAACAACGTCCTCTGCAGAAACAGCCTGAGCTTTTCACCTGACCGATGTTAGAAACCCCAAACAAACTAAAAAGTGGGTCAAGCCAGGAAGAAAACTGAGCCATTCCCCCCCCCTTACAAAGGCTAAAACAGTATTTCTTTGCTTTTAATCCACCAAGTACACAACATTGTGACTGAATGCCCTCCAGGCCACGGATGAAAAATTAGGACCTAAAACCTTCCAGACAAGACAATGTTTATATAAGTATAAGTCATGATATAGGCAGACAAACAGGTTCTCCAAAGAAGTGTCTTTTAACACTACGAGCACTGTTTGGGAAACCCTTCTCTCCCTTGGTTTTGTTGCTATGATCCTACTTAGGTGGTTTTCTTTCTATAATCTCATCACACATTTTAGTCTCATATTTTAGTCTCATGGGCGGACGTTTATGAAGGTATGGGGATTTTTTTTTTTTTTTTGCCCTATGGGGAAATGGCAGCCGTGTTCGTATCCTGTTGGCTACTTTATGAAGGGCCGGGCTGAGAAATCTGGGATTTTACCCAATATAAAACAAATTTCCTTTGCTGGTTGTTGGAAGCTACTGCAAGAGGGAAGACAGGTCTACATAAAATTCCACATGCCCCCCCCCCGTTTGCTTCTGA
>NW_015164716.1:319167-325978 GCF_001447785.1 Gekko japonicus | reverse complement strand
CCCCCATTGAAATCAAGGACTTGAAAGTGGTTAGCATGGCCTGCGCCAGGCTTGTAGTTCATGATTTTTTGAATAAAATTTATAATGGACAATTTTTCTCTGAAAGTTGTTCGGATTTACGGTACATAGACGCTTGTTTTCAGCGGAGGCATTTCCCATCACTTCCAGAATCCCAGAATGGCATAGAAAGAAGAATTCCCTCTGATGTGGCGTCTCCCAGTGTTTAAACCAAAATAAAGGGAAAGCTACACCTTATGGAACTCTCTCTTCTGTGGTGAAGGAGGTTCACTGGGTCTTGGTGACTCCATACTTGGTTTGTGCTTCATTGTGCTCCGTGAAGATAGATCCAGGTGGTTAGCCATGTTGTTATTTGGAAAAGTGTGCCTGCACACAAAGGCTCACGCCTTGAATAAAGCTTTGTTGGTCTTAAAGGTGTCTCCACTGGACTCTAAATTTGTTCATTGTTAGCCATGTTGTTATTTGGAAAAGTGTGCCTGCATACAAAGGCTCACACCTTGAATAAAGCTTTGTTGGTCTTAAAGGTGTCTCCACTGGACTCTAAATTTGTTCATTGTGCTCCATGGTATTCAGTCATTCAGAGATGAAAATTACCTACCTGAGGCAGCAGAGAAGTTAAAGTTTTGAAGCTGTGTGGTTGTTTTTCCATGTAAATGTTAATTTGCAGGGTACGTCTTTGATGTCAGAAGTTCTTTTAGGTCTTCCAACATGTTGATATTGCTTCAGGAGATCAGTGTATATATAAAGCCTTGTGGCTTTCATCTGTATCCAAAGTTCCCACTGCTGACTATAAATGCTTCATTCCAGATCTGCAGAGAGGTAACCTGGGGCAAAACTCAAGACCCTCTGCCTGCATTTCTCCCTGATCCTGCAAAGCTGTCAGTCGATAGCATACATATTTTATGTGGAATAACAGCAGAATGAATGTATTGTAGAATTTATAGGTGGGATTCAATGATGGTGAATTGATGAATAACAGAGGTCATTTCGGTGGGGATCGCAGGGGATCGCAGTTCCCCCGGGTGAGGTACGGGATCGCAGTTCCCCCGCCCCCTGCTTCCGGCCGCCCTGCTTCCGGCCCTCATTCAGCCAGGAGGAGGCAGGAGAAGAGGGAGGGTAAGTTGTTTCCTCCCTGCCTCTCCCCACCCCTGCCTGCCTGGGGCACTCCCACCGGCCTTGCAGGTCCACCGCCGGGCCCCTCATGGGGCTCAGCAATGGAGCTGCAAGGCCGGCGGCGGGCGGGGTGTGGCCTTATGACACACTTCCGGTGATGTCAGGGGGTGTAGCATATGCTAATGAGTTATGCTAATGAGTTCCCCTAGCTCTTTTTCTACGAAACGACCCCGATGAACAACTATGAATGTCACTAGACTGGGAAATCAGCATCCTATTAGACTCAGTAGACATCCAGGGTGAGGTAGTGGTGAAGAGCGGCGGACTTTAATCTGGAGAACCGGGTTTGATTCCCCACTCCTCCTCCACAGGAAGGCTGTTGGCTGACCTTGGGCCGGTCTCGATTCTCTCAGAAGTCTCTCAGCCCCACCTACAAGGGGCCTATTGTAAGGAAAGGAGGGGAAGGTGATTGTAAGCTGTTTTCACACTCCTTAGGGCAGAGAAAAGCAGCGTATAAAAACCTACTCTCCTCCTCCTCCTCAGTAAGTCACTATTCTTAAGGTCAGAGGCTGAGTGCCTCTGAGTGTGGAGGTTCCCCTCAGCCACCATAGCTAGTAGCCATTGATAGACCTCTCCTCCATGATTCTATCTAATCCCCTTTCAAGGTCTTTATTCCTGTGGCCATCCCTACCTCCTCTGGCAGAGAATTCCACCTATTAATCACTCTCTGTGTAAAGTAGTATTTCCTTTTGTTCATCCTGAACCTACTGCCCTTCAGCTTCACTGGATGCCCTCGAGTTTTAGTATTTTGGGAGAGGGAGAAACATTTCTCTTTGTCAGCTCTCTCTACTCAGTGCATAATGTCACAAACCTCTCTCATGCCCCCCCCCCCCGTTTTGAACTGGAAAGTACCAGACTCTTCTCCAGCCTTTCCTCGTAGGGAAGCTGCTCCAGCCCCCTCATCATCTTGGTTTCCCTCCTCTGTACTTTTTCCAGCTCTGCAATGTCCTTTTTTGAGGTTTCATGGAAGACCGCCCTTACTGTAACCCTTCTTTCAGGGGCTTTTGGCACTATGAGCCATGAGAGACCACATGATCTGTCAGCCATAAGTCAGCATCCATCGGAGAGTTCCACAGCTGTGTGGTTTTGGTTTTAGGGCCCTGACAGCGTCATTCCAGTCTGTCAAAGGCATGCAGTCTTGGACACGCATTAGAACAATGGCCAACTATGTTTTGTACCCATGACACAGTCACCTTCCTGAGGCGGACCAGATTGCGGCCTGGTGAGTGTCTGGGGGGGGGGCAGGGGGTGGCTATATGGAGTCCGCCTCGGGTTCCATGATGAAGATCATGGGATTAAAACATAAAGATAAAAAACGTGTGCTAAGGATTGCTGATTAAGACTCTGGAGAGTCCCTTGCAAGAAGATCAAAGCAGTCGATCCTGAAAGAAATCCACCCTGACTGTTCCCTGGAAGGCCAGATAATGAAACTGAAGCTCAAATACTTTGGCCACCCAATGAGAAGGGAGCACTCCCTGGAGGAGAAGACCCTGATGCTGGGAAAGATTGAAGGTCAAAGAAGACGGGGACGGCAAAGGATGAGATGGTTAGACAGTGTCATAGATGCAACGAACATGAAGTTGAGCAAACTTCAGAGGACGGCGGAAGACAGGAGGGCCTGGAGCGATCTGGTCCATGGGGTCGCGAAGAGTCGGACTCGACTGTGCGACTGAACAACAACAAAGGATTGCTGTGCCGACTGTTTCTGGCGTACAAGGTGAGGGACGTTCTTCGAAGATTCCAGGCAAGGGGTGATCTGACTACAGCCCCTCTCGTGCTGTGGCTTCACCCCTCGGCACACGCCATCCACTAGAGGCGGCCCTGCCACTGCACTCAGACAACCACCAGCTGGTCCAGGACCAGGCTGGAACCTCTTCTTTAAGGCCATTCCACTGTCTGTGCTTGCCCAGCACTCCTCAGCAGTATTTCGGATGAGAGGGGGCCGCCCCCCCCCCCAGTTCACGCCTGAGATAACTGAGTACAGACTCCAGGCACGAGTCCTGTTTTAATTCAGGGTTACATTTTGGCTCAGTCAGCCTCCATTTCACAGGCCGTGGCTCTACAGTATCCTGGCTCCCAGGAGGGCTCCAATACACTCTATTCACTACTCAGGAACTTACTCATCGGAGCAGCAGAGCAGGCCTCTGAGCTGGAGCTGTTTCAGATAGGGTTGCCAAGTGGGACTTACCTTGCCGGCGGGGTAATAGAGTTTTTCCTTGTATGGCCATGGCCCCGCCCCCAGCGTGCCCGGCGTCATAACGTCACTTCCCTGTGACGTGCACGCTGGGGCGGGGTTCCCCCCGGGGCCCAATTTCCCGGCATCGGGGAACGGGCCTCTGGGGCGGGGTTTTTTACACCCCCTGGGGGGACTTGGCAGCCCTAGTTTTGGAAGGGAGAGTTGATGTAAACCGCTGGTCCAGAATGGTCCAGATCGGGACGCCCAGACTTGCTTAACGTAAGGGATCGGGACGCCCAGACTTGCTTAACGTAAAGTTTGCTTTTTTATTAACGTTAAACGAGGCCGCCAAAAATAATAACAAAAGCAGATACGGATAAGGATATTTATTTGTCCAATGGTATTTGTTTGCTAATGATGTTTAGCTTCCCCAGCTGCCCTGCCGGGAGCCACAGGATAGGCGTGAAAGCGTCACATGCGGCTCCCGAGCCACAGTTTGGCCACCCCTGGTCCAGATTAATGTCCTTGAACAATCCATCAGTCGCTGACACATTCTAGTCCCTATTTCTAGGCCCTGCTCCAGCCTCGGAAGCCGTGTCACTCATTTGTTAGCACCCCCTACCTGTTGAGGTATTCTAGCCCTCAACACCTCTAGCTCTCCTGCAATCTGTCCAGGAATCTGCCCCAAGTCCACTTGCCTTGACCGGAACGTTCTCGGACTGAGTAGCCCTCCTCTGACTCGTTGAGGAAGTACAGAAGGAACAATCCTACCGGTTCTTGTCTGCCTTAGTTGAAGCAAGTCTAGGAGTCCCATTTCCTAATTTTGGAAGCTGGTCCCAACGCGACCACTGATTGAGGCTTGCAGAGTGAGTCATTTGCCACCGTGACATAGTCCGTAATGTCGGGCTTCAGTCGTATAACTCCAAACACTCAATGAATCACGCTTTCTTGGTAGAGAAATGAAAATCTCAGGCCATTCAGTTAACAGTTGTGTTACTGTTCTGCAACGCATACAACCTTCCTTAATTTCGTTCAGTAATTGCTATAGCTGTGAGTTTACAGGAGAGTTTATGACAGCCGTTACATCTTTCCACCCTTATTACACTGTTAAAAAATTCCTTCAGGCAGAACTCTGCCTAGAAGGGGTCATGTTCGTTCTCTGCTTCTCTCTCTGAAAGGTCTGCTTATTTAAAGTGGTATGTGGATTAAGGGAAACAGCAGAAAGTATATTCCTCGGTGCTATTGTGCTAAGCTGGCTTTCATTATAGGAGCATGCATTTGCATTTTTCACTAATGTAGTCTGTTACTGTGAAGTGTCTGGATGACATATGCTGTGCAGGGCCTATATGTTCACCCACTTACTGATGCACATGTGTCTATACAAGTGTGAAAAGGCGCAACAGTGGCTGTGTAGGGATATGGTTGTACTTTATTATTCCTGATGAGTTTTCAGTAAAACTATGTTTCAAGGGTAATCCTCTCACTTGCAAATGGCCAAAAAGTCATGCTGTCAGAGATAGCACCAGCAAGTATCCTTGCCAACCTCCAGTCCAGACTACAGAGATCACTTCTCCCGGAGAAAATGGATGCTCTGGAGGGTGGACTCTGGGGCCTTGTGCCCCACTGAGGTCTCTGTCCCTCCCCAGGTTCCACCCCCCCCAAATCTCCAGGAGTTCCCCAAGCCAGAGTTGGCAACCCGGTTGGCAGGCTTTCTCAAAAAGGCTTCCCTCGCTACATCTGACCTGCTCTTACGCGGCTCTGCTCAGCTGTGTTATCGCACACAAAGTCTTTGGATCTGAGCCTTTGGGGGGAACAGAAAGCTGCCTCAGAAAGAGTTTTATCCAAAAGGTGTTGAAAATAAAATTATACAGCTGCTGTTGTGCCATCTTGTGGCTTTTGCATTGTCAGTTTGCGTGTCTCCGTCATGAGGTGAACAGTCGTAACTCGACAGGCAGTAACAGAAGTGGCTGTAGAAACGGCCACCAGTTTCTTAAACTGAACTGCGCATTCAGCCCAAAGGCCTTGAGTGACTCGTCGCCTGGAGCAGTGGTTCCCTTTTCAATATAGTGACCCACAAGTCGGTATTTGCTAGGTACGGCGACCCAGTCCGGGCTGGCCAACAATTTGGCACCCTAGGGAAACTACGACCTTAGTATTCCAGCATTCCTTTTTCTACTGCAGCCAACCAGATGTTTTGAAGAAGTCAGTAAATATGGCAAGACCCGGCCTTGGCGCGTGGAGGTTGCATTCCAGCCTTTGACCACCCACTCCACCTCCATTGGTCCCTCTGATCTCCTCTGAGATTCAAAGAAACTTGAACTGCAACCCTTGGGACCCTTTCCTGGGACTCAGCCCGGCAGAATAACATGGGCACTGCGTAGGATGGCTCCCTCACTGTAGTAACCGTCAGTACACATTTTATTTGATCCTTTGTCGATCAATAGGCGGTGAAGGAAAAAAATACCTACTAACGTATGACATGGAAGATAACAGTTTCTAAGGTCGGATCTCGGTTTCCAAAACACAGGTCAGAGCCTTGCCCCAAATGAAGCGCTGAAGTCGGTTCTTCGGGGGGGAGGGGCCTTCACGCATGATGATTTCCCTGCAGAAATATTATTCTGCATAGGAAAATGGACATACCCGTCATCTGTAGTCAAATGTCCTGTTTTGCTTATTGAGATAGCGCCATTGGTTGCGTTCATCATGCACAACAGCATATTGTGCTCTTTCTCTGCAGAGTGGAAATAGCAGGGCAGGTAAGTCAGATAAAAATGGCCTAGTTGTCAACCTCGGTACAGTGCAAGGGCCTTAGCATGGTGCAAGCTGTGAAAGTGCCCTTCGCTTGGCTCTTTTACCATTGGGTAAGAACCACCGTCTCTAGTTCCAGCTCCTGCCCACCTAGCAGTTCGAAAGCAAGAAATTGCAAGTAGATAAATAGGTACCACTTCAGTGGGAAGGTAACAAACAGCATTCCATGCACCTTGGTGTTTAGTCATGCCGGCCACATGACCACGGAAATGTCTTTGGACAGCGCTGACTCTTCGGCTTTGAAACGGAGATGAGCACCGCAACCCTAGAGTCGGATTCGACGGGCTTTCGAGCAAGGGAACCTTTACCTTTACCTAAGAACCACCATGCCTGAGAGGGCAGCTGTTTGCTCAGATATGCTTAGCTCTAACCACCTTCGTAATGGTGGATGTGTAGACATTAATGCCTGCACCGTGATAAGAGGAAAGATTTAACTCACACGTTACTGGTTGTCCGAACAGGGAAATTAAGAGTCTCCATGACCCAGTCCATCCATGACCCAGTCCATCCATAACCCCTGTCACATGTGGGGAGAAAACAAAGAGTTTTCTCTTCCTAGCGGGAGCTCTCAAGGCTCCCCCGGGAGGTCAAGTCCCTGAGGGGGGGGGGGGCTTTGGCATTTAACCCTCCTCCGCC
>NW_015164716.1:311876-318639 GCF_001447785.1 Gekko japonicus | reverse complement strand
TTCCTCCTCCCCCTCCTGTTGAAAAACCCCCACCCTCTCTCCAGCGTTTCCTCCCTTCTTCCTGCTCCTCCCATACATGTACTACTGCCTAGATGACTTCCCCCATTCCTTATTGTGCAAAGGGAGGGGGAAGCAAGAATGTGAGAAGCTGGCAAGGATGAAGAGGGGAGAAAGAGGGACTGCCCGTGGGCACATCGGGTGTTAATCTTGCCGTGTTTACCTTTACTACGGTGTTGTCTCCGCTTGAATTTGTTTGCAGTATCTCACAGAGGTGCTCTAACTCTGTTTGTAGGTCTTGTTATTGTGTGGTCTTTATTTCTTGTTTTTTCTACAATTGTGATCTTGGGGGTGTTGTGCTCCAGGTGTTTATCTGTTTGCAGTCAGAAGTCCCAAAGAATCTTTGTCTCATCATTCTCCATGATCTTGTCTGGTTTGCCCTCTCGTGAATTCCTGGCTGATGGCAAGCCATCCTTCTTGCGATGATCCCAGTGCAACAGAGCTGCAACCAATGCTTCCTCTAAGCTGTGGAGCCTTGTGAACAAAAATTCTACTTTGTGAGCTACTGGCATTAAAGTTGTGAGTGAGCCATTGGGCTGCTGCATCAATTAGTTTGCTCTGGAGCTATCCTTCCTGAGCGAAGGCAAAAACGTGTGAGCCGGAGACTAAAAAACTGTGAGCTAGCTCACACTAGCTCAGCTTAGAGGGAACACTGGCTGCAACTCTGTTGTGATGTTGTTAATAGTCAGTTTGAGCAATTTTACTGCAGGCACCTACCAACCTGTTTCATACTTTGTCTTGCAAAGTTGACATTTGCTGTCATCACTGGTCTTCTGAATCTTGACCCTTCATATTATATCCTTCTCCCAAGTTTACCTGAAAGACCACCCTGAATTTAAGATGATTCCTTAAAAAAAACAGTTATGCTCAAAGTGTGTTTAAATGAATGAAGAAAATAAAGAAGACTGGCTGTCTGCCGCTTTGGAACTTATGTCGTTGGTCCGGATCCACCCTACCGGAACCCATCTTGGAACTGGGAACATCAGAGCACCAGCACTTTGTTGTACTATTGTTATGTTTTTATCTTGTTTTAATTGGTTTACTTACGGCTTTTGCCCCAATTGTTAGCCGCCCTGAGCCTTAGGGGAGGGCGGGATATAAATCGAATTATAAATAAAAAAAAATAATGAACATAACTGTAACAAGTATGTGAATAATAGGACGCCCTCTCCCTTTCTTGAGAGAGAAAAATGTGTGTGTGTGTGTGTGTGTGTGTGTGTGTGTGTGTGTGTGAAACAACTAGTCTTCCTTTCAGGTAAACTGAGTAGCAAAGTTGAATGTGAAGTCATGTCTCTGCTGGTAGAATCCTCTTGCTCACACTCCAGTTTAGTTTCCTGTGATGCCGCAGAGGAGAATATTTCATCCATAAGTGCCGTGTTAACTGGACCCCACATTGTATTTCCTCTCTGGTGTTCCTGCTGGTTTCCCTTCTGGAGGCCTGTTAGACTCAGATGCCACTGGACCCAAACTTTGTTCTTCTGGAAGCCGGTTGGCATGTCTGCTTTTTAAAATGTGGGTATTCAATGATTTACCTTTCAAGTGATCGCAATGCAAATCAGGGGTTAGACAGAAATGCTCTTATTTTCTTGAAACTAGATGTTCCTACGGTATTAATGAGCACAATATATTTAAGGTACATTAAAAGAGAGAGTTCTTGCTCTGTATGTGCTGAACTTATTTTTATGAAATTCATTGCCCTGCTTGTTTTGTGTGTGTGTGTGTGTGGAGGGGAAGGACACATTGCACAAATCTGAATCCCGTACCTATCTGGAGGTTTGCACAGACAGGACCTTCTGAGCTTGCTTTCTCTGCAGGCCTCCACTGTAGATAAAGTATCATTGCATCTGTACCAGTTTATCCAGGTATTTACCTCCTGCTTTTCTCCCCAATGGACAGGGCTGCCAAGTCCCTTCGTTGCACCGGCAGGGGGATTTGGGAGGGGCCTTCCGGGGGTGGGCAGGGACATCACATGATGCACTGACGTCACTGGGAAGTGACATCAGCTTGGGCGTGACGCTCTGCTTTTTGGGCAAAAAAACCCGGCCTCAAACCATAGAGTTTTGCCAAAAAAGCAGAGCATCGCTCCTCCACACTGACGTCGGGGAGTGGGGGGGATTTCCTCCCAGCGGCAGGCGGGAGCGCTTGAAAGCGGGGGATCCCCCACCCCCAACTGGGGAATGGTCTCCCTACCCCTGGAGACCCAAAGCGGTTTATTAGAACATCGCTGTCCCAGCCTCCATTTTATCCTCACGGCAACCCCAGGGACCCTTTCCTCCTCCTTGGCACCGACACGGCCCTTCTCCTGGGCGACAGCTTGGTGGTGGGAGGGGAGGAGGGTGAGGTCACAATGTAGACTGTGTTGTCACGACCGGAATGTTGGGCTCACATAGTTCAGATGAAATAGAGTAGCCTCTTGTGCGCTGCCGTAACTTCCTTGGACGAGAACAGTGAGGCACGGAGCTGATACGTGACTCCCCCCCCCCACGTGAGCTACAGGGTTCCCTTGCGGGACTAGTCATTCCCCACCCCCCACCCCGCTAAGCCATCAAAAAGGAGGGGGGAGGGTCATCTTACATTTGAATGCAAGTTACAGTTCTGTTCGGGAATGATTTTTTTGTGTGTTTGTATAATATTTTAAAGTGGGTTATCTTTGAAATGGGAAGGCCTTGAGATGTGTGCATTGGCTTCCGCTACTGTGTGGCATTGTTGACGCGGCTCTTTCTAAAATAATGCCTGCGGAACAGTCACACTTTGACCCCCCCGAAAAAAGCCCACCATCTATATCACGTAATGGTTATAGCCACAATTGGGTTGTTAACTGTAGCTTCAGCAATGGAGTGTTGTCATAAACCAGAGGTACTCTTGGTAACTCCGCAAGTTGATCACTTGAATCTGCTCTGAGAAGTTTTATGTGTATTCATAAAGGATAACATAAGCCATGTTGGATATGGCCAGTGGCCCCATCCAGTCCCACACTCTGTGTCACACAGTGGCCAAACCCAAGTTATTAGGAGATTAGGACACTTATGCTTTCTGCGACGTACCTCTGGTATTAACCATCACCTAAAATCTGCTTTTATATATATATAGGTGAGTGGGAATTCCTGGACATCCACAGTTGGGAGGTAGCTGTTCTGAATCTACCTCCTGTTGGTGGCAAATGTTTCTTAATTTGCAGCCTGTGCCCATTTGAGTTGAACTTTACATGGGTAAATTAAGCAAGAGGCATTTATTGCAGGAGCTTTTAACCATTTCAGGCATATCCAAAGAAATGTACAGTATAAATAGCATTCCTAGCTTAGACCTCTGAGATTAGAAGGTTAGGGATCCATAACCTAGAAGTACGAAGAATGTGGGATCCGTAACCCAGAAGTACGAAGAATGTGTGATAAAACTGCAGAGGGGTTTCCCATCTTAGCCAAGCAAAAAAAATTTGTGGTGCTTTCAAGACAAGCAGAGGTTTTATTCCAGTATGAAGTTCTGTGAGCTAGAGCCTACTTTTGCAGATCTTTCCCTGCCTTAGGATTGTTTCACACATATTTTCTGCCGATAATCTGCATTTAGTGAGAGTGCATGCAAAATGCATGTGTCCAACCATGAAGAATTAATACATGCCTATTTTGTTGCATGGAGAAATAGTGTAAATCTGCAGTCAGTGGGTGGTTCCACCATTTGTTTAGAAGCGTCCTTCGCACAATGTATACTGTTCATAGATTATGTTTCCTATGTGGAAATTGTATTAATGCCAAAAATACCTCTATGTGAAGCTGAATCTGTCCGTTGGACTGGGAAAACTGAATCTGTCCGTTGGACTGGGAAAATGTCTCTAACTGAGGGCAGAGTTCCTTTGAAGGTGGAGTGACATCAGAGTCCCTTGTGGGGTGAACGGCTTGTCGCATTTATGTGTGTCTAAGACATTTGGCAAGGTATGGAGAAATTACCTCTGAACAGGGCTTTTTCATAGAAAAAGCCCAGCAGGAACTCATTAGCATAATAGGCCACACCCAACAGCAAAACCAATTAGCATATTAGGCCACACCCCTGATAGCACAGCTCATTAGCATATTAGACCACACACCCCTCGTTACCAGAAGTGTGGTCATCCAGCCACACCCATTGTTTGCTTCTTATTCTGTTTACCTTGTTTGTTGTCAAAACCCAGGGTCTTTTTTGTAGCAGGAACTTCTTTGCATGTTAGGCCACACCCCCCAATGTAGCCAATCCTAATGAGTTTCTGCTGTTGGGTGTGACCTGTTATGCTAATGAGTTCCTGCTGGGCGTGGCCAACTCGGGAGCCAGCTGGAACTCCGTTCCTGTGCGTTCCTGCCCAAAAATAGCCGTGCCTCCGAAGCTGTCTGGATCATCTGTTCAGGTATCAGACGAAGAATGCAGAAGTATTTCAAATAGAGGAAAATCAGACTCTTTAGTACGTGCTTGGCCGTAACGAAGAAGAAAAACACCCAATGTAGAGACTGTAAAATTTGCTTGCAAAATGTATGGAAAATATCACTTAGAAGCTCCTTTACTGGTACTGTATGGTTCTGAGAAGGTATGGTCACGGAACCAATTTATTTTTCCCATGTAAATCGTGACGCTTCTCTCTGAAGCAAGCTTGGCTTCTTTCCAATTTCATCCCCAAGCGACACACATAATTCCCCCCTTCACCCCTTCCTCAGATGGCTTTTGTCTTCCTCTTTTGTTTTCAGACAGGTTTGTTTGATCACCTGTTTGCTCTGTACTTCTTCTGTTTTTTTGGAAGACAAAAAAGAGATACTTCTCCAGGAAGGGTGGGTTTCGTGATTGACAGAAGGGCGAGCCAGTCAGCTTCTGCTCCAAACAGGAAGCAGAATCCCTGAAGTTTTAACCAAGGAGATTGCACATCTATTCAAAAATGTAGTGCATGCATTTGCATAGCAGGCTGGCCTCTGAACTTATGAATCTCTCTATGCACCATTCGCGTATTTTTGTTATGTTTAATTCTCTTAAATAAAGCTTTTTTCTAACCTCTGATGTTTCGCATGCACAGTGGGTCTTTGTTTCATGAATTTAACACATTTCCAGAGGCTGCAGCAGCAACCTAAAGTGCCTGAAAATGACTCCATTTGGTTTTGCCCCCCCCCCCAAGATTATTGGCTCATATTGCCCTGTCAAGTAGAAACCGTATTGTCCTCTGTGCACTGCTAAATTAAGCAAGTAAATCAAATTATTTCATTAATATGCAATTAAAAAAAAACATACTTCTTCAGTGGAATGATTCCCGTAATCGCTTTATGTATTTCTGGTTTAAAACCGTTCCGCTTGTCTGGGTCAAAACTGTTCAGCTTGTCTTTGTTTTCCGTTTCGTAGAATAATATTTAAACAGTGTCGGAAACTGCCGATGCTGCAAGATTAAGGAGTTCAGGTCAGGACAAGGTGCCGTAGTTGTGCCTGGTTTGTTGTACTGGATTGTGGTTTCGTGATGAGTTCCAGGCCAATGTCCTCTTTTAATAGGTCTTGGTCACGTGTCATTCAGTTTGCTTGTTTTCTGTTTCCATTCAAGAACGCACTTATCATCGAAAGGAAGGGGCAGATGTCCTGGTGGCAAGCTGCATTCCCTGGTTTTGCGGAGTCTTGTTTGAAGTAAGCCAAGGGGGGTGGGAAGGAACTTCTCCTCCGGGGACGCCCCCCCCCCCCCCCCCCCGCCTCTGAATGTGACACGGTTCATATTGTTAGTAGAGTCCTGGCTCGACTGTACCTCTGCTTGATGGAATGCATGTTTAAATACTCCGCTGTACAGAAAAGCTTCCTGCCTACAAAAAAAAGCGAAGAAAAAAGATGCCTTTTCTTCGTTGATATGTTAAGGGTGTAATTTTTAAAAAAAACCTTGAACGGGGAATGGTCAGGCATGATGCTCCTCCTCCATGAGAAAGGTAACCCAAAAGTTTGAGACAAAAAAAAAGAAAAGAAAAAGAAACTAAAATATAGCTACAAACATAGTAAAAAGGTAAAGGTTCCCTTGCTCGAACGGAAGGCGCACGGAACGCTGTTACCTTCTTCCCACCAAAGTGGTACCTATTTATCTACTTGCAATTTCTTGCTTTCGAACTGCTAGGTTGGCAGGAGCTGGAACCAGAGACGGGAGCTCACTCCATCATGCGGCACACTCGGGTCTCGAACTACTGACCTTCCACAGCCTGCAGTTCAGCGTCTTAACCACTTGAGCCACCGCAGCTCCTAAAGTGCTAGCTAAATAAATATAAATAGTTAAAAATGGCGGTACAATCATATCAATATGTTCTACAATCTGCTATGTTTCTCAGATGCTTAATCGTTATATGCAGCAGACGCTGGCACTAGCTGTAAACGATGAAAACCAGGGAACGGGCTCTAATAATGTTTATAATGGTGTGCTTGGTGGTGGTGGCAGCTCCTTAACCAAAGCCTGGTGGAAGAGCTCCGTCTTGCAGGCCTCACGGAACTGCATCAAGTCCTGCAGGGCCCTGATCTCCTCAGGAAGCTCATTCCACCAGTATGGAGCCACCACCGAGAAGGCCAGTTTAGTTTTGGCCAGTTTAGTTCTGGAGGTGTGGCTGCCAGTGGGGCAGGACATGGTTTGCGCCAAGCATGTCTGATGGGCACTTCCACACGCGCTGATGTTTGATCCACTTACAAGGCTCTTTAGCGATTGTTTACTTGACTGGCTTGGGCCAGAAGTCTCGAGGGTGAG
>NW_015164716.1:310547-311647 GCF_001447785.1 Gekko japonicus | reverse complement strand
TCACCTTCTTGGCTCCTGGGGTCTCAGGGGAGCCTGTGGGCAGCAGACGGGTTCACCCAGTGGATTCCTCCTGATGCACACACAAGAACACATGGGAAGCTGCCTTATACTGAATCAGACAGTCTATCCTGGTCAGTATTGTCTACTCAGACTGGCCGCTGCTCTCCAGGATCTTAGGGTGAGGCCTTTCACACGATCCCTTGCAGCCTGATCCTTACTGGAGATGCTGGGGATCGAACCTGGCAGATGCTCTACTCCTGAGCCACAGACCCTCCCCACCAGATCTCTGACTGAAGCCTGCTGTTGCAAGCTTGGGCAAGGGGCCTCTTTCTCCTTGGGACCTTGAGTGTAGTGTGGAAGAGACCCGGAGGGAGGACTCCTCTGCTCTGGCCCCTCCTCCCCGAAGCTGCCTTATACTGAATCAGACAGTCTATCCTGGTCAGTATTGTCTACTCAGACTGGCCGCTGCTCTCCAGGATCTTAGGGTGAGGCCTTTCACACGATCCCTTGCAGCCTGATCCTTACTGGAGATGCTGGGGATCGAACCTGGCAGATGCTCTACTCCTGAGCCACAGACCCTCTCCACCAGATCTCTGACTGAAGCCTGCCGTTGCAAGCCAAGCACGGGCGAGGGGCCTCTTTCTCCTTGGGACCTTGAGTGTAGTGTGGAGGAGACCCGGAGGGAGGACTCCTCACGCTCTGGCTCCTCTTCCCCCCCACCAAGGCTGAGCTGGAGCAGAGATCTCGACCTACGACCACCCCTGAGCCTTGGGCCCACGTCCGCCCCTTTTCGGCTGCCTTTGATCTTCCTTCTGTCTTTACTCAAATGTCTCCTCTGATTTCAGAGGGCAAAGAAAACTGGGCTTGTTCACCGTGCGGCTTAAAAGTGAAAAACAGGGTATGTGTTCAGAGCCTAAGAGAAATTATCTTTGCGGCTTTAATGACTGGCTCTCAAAGCTGGCATTTCCTGCTTGGTCTCCCAAATGTGCACCAGAAATAATGTGATTTAAGTGAACTCTTTGTTTTTGTTTTTAAAAAATATTAGAATCACATTGTGCCATGTGAGGCTCTAACACACCCCCCCCCCTTAGAAAAACAAA
>NW_015164716.1:299681-310479 GCF_001447785.1 Gekko japonicus | reverse complement strand
GTTTTCTGTTTCTAATATTTTTGGCTTCAAATAACAAAAAAAAAAAGTCAGGGCAGATGCCAATCGGTTCAGCTGGCAAGAGAGTCAAAGGAAAAGAGGACTGCTTTTAGTTCTTTAAAACAGTTGTCTGGCAGTTGCTGTTTAAAAAAAAAAAATCACACCAAAAACACACTTGCTGTAGTTCAGTTTTTATTTTTGCTTGTTTAGGGGAAATGGTGGGGAAGATCTAGGACTTAGTCACAGGTGAGCATGACAATCAGAGAGGAGTCGAGACTCAGTTTTCTGCCGACATCGTCTCTGCTTTTGGGCATCCTTTGCCAAAATGCTCTCTCTGCTTTTCCCTCCGTCTCCCTCAGTCTCAGTTACTCTCCCCCCCTCCGTGACATCACGTAGCTGAAGCTGAGTTGACGTATGATGTCACCCTGCTTGCTGTGTGTGGCCCCTGAATGAGCGGGACCACCCATGTGACCAGCCCAGAAAGAGGAAGGAACATCTACCTCAGACAGAAACGGGGCTCTGGGGTGACGTTGGGTCATTGCTCTCTTTCGGGGAGGGGAGAAACACACATGCCACCTGGAACTCTGGTGGGATGGAGTCAGGTAATAAAGAGGATACAAAAAGAGGAATAGTTGCATTAGAGAAACTGTTGAAGAGAAATTTCTGTCCCATCAAAATGTTTCCTGCCCGCTATCCAAGGCAGCTGTAGTTTGGCAATTAAGCAGAATCACTCATCGCAGAGGACAATATTTGTAGTTCATTTACTTCTGTGTAATGACGATTAAGGAACCTGGGGCAAACCCAGAATGTTAAGCCCAATTAAAATGTGTAATTCCTTACATTTCCCCCCATGCTCTGTAAAGGACCTGGACAGAGCTTTTAGCTTTAGCAATCCAAAGTTATACTCGGCAGGTGTTGGGGCAGAATGTATGCATTTAACCATATTATTAGAAGGTACAGTGATGGTAGATGTCCTGTCTTCTAGCACAATATAAGCTGCTGTAAAAATATTCCCTTTGCGATTCTTAAAATTGTATAGGAAGAAAGTCCTGGTGTACTTTGGCTGGGGCTAAAGCCATCAGCTGCCTCTAGATCAGTGTAGGGACATCGAACTCAGCGGTAAAAATCTCCTTGTTTGGAGTTTGGAGCCTCTCCCTCAAACCCCCTCCCCTCCAGCCCCCAGAATATACCCTATGTTTTCACCATTGACTTCAATGGCCCATAGGATATAATGGGGCCGAATTGCTGCCGAAATTCGGGGGCAATTCGGCGGCAAGCCGATTCAGATCAGAGAATCTGAATGGGCCTGCAGCAGCCCGAAAGGGGTCCGAATGGGCCCCTGCAGGAGATTCAGAACAGACAACAGGAAATATTACTTTACACAGAGAGTGATTAAAATGTGGAATTTGCTGCCAGAGAATGTAATGATGGTCATAGAAATAAACAGCTTTAAAAGGGGATTTGATTCATGGAGGAGAAGTCTATCAGTGGCTACTAGCCATGGTGACTGAGATATTTTATGCTTGCTTGAGGCACAATTGCTTAAAAAGTTGGCTTTTCCTGCCATGTGATACGGTTGAACCCTGGAACCCCTCCCCCCCCCCCCCCAGAGGACAGCACACCTTAATTCATGACCTAAATCCTAGCTCTGGTAAGCTGGTTTCTGGAGGTTAGTAGGCAGAAAAGAAAAGAAGGCAATCTTTTGCTGCTGCTACTAATGCTGAATCATCAGGACCGAGTTATTTCAGAAGCTAGAAAGGATTGCAGTGAATACCCTATAAATTAGTAACATGGGGTGGGGTTTGTTCGGAAAACCCTGTTGCTTGAAGCCACCCGAATGAACAGCCACCAACAGATCATTCTGACTAATCAGTAGAAAAGAAAATTCAAGTAACTGAAGGCAGTAACATTTATCTCAAATTGGGACACTGTAACGTGCGCCTCGGTGTTTAGTCATGCTGGCCACATGACCATGGAAACATCTTCGGACAGTGCTGGCTCTTCAGCTTGGAAAGGGAGATGAGCACCGCAACCCTAGAGTCGGATTCGACTGGCTTTCAAGCAAGGGAAACCTTTACCTTTACCTTTTTAACCGTCCACATTCGCATCTTCAGTGCCAGGATGCAGGGCACCAGTTGCTGTCAGCGGCTCTGGTCCTCCTCCTCCTCGTGTGCATGGAGATCCAGATGCAGAGAGCCTCTTGTGGAGTCCCCACCCTGCCAGTTGTGCTGGGGCAGCCTGTTCTCTGCAAGCCAGGTTTTCTCATTTCACAGCCTGTCCCTGCTCAGGTTCCTGCTGTGTAGACTGCTCTCTCCAAGAGTAGGAGTGATGGCATAGGAATGTAGGCTTTCAAGTTACACAGAACGCTTCCTCAAGTTAGATGCTGATGGTTGCCCTACCTTGGGTTAAACGAACCTTCCTCCAATGTCAGTGGCCTTTCGTTTGTGGAAGAGTGGCTTAAGTTGGAGGGAGAGCCTTATAACAGACCTAATGTCCATTGGGATAAGAACCACTCAGGCTGGAGGAAGACGAAACATTGAAGCAGTAGGATACTGTGTCATTAAAAAGGGAGAAAAAGATACTTCTGGGCTGTGCAGTTTGAATTCCCCCTCTTCCACTTTATGATGATGATGAAGAAAGAGGTTCTTGCAGGCTAATTAGCTTAGAACTTGGCCTTGTGGAAAAGATCTTGGGCTGCGCAGAGACACAGCAGGGCAGAGAAACAAACAGAGTCCCTCCTTTGAGAAATGTAAAACCCAGCAGTTGTCAGAGGTCTGTTCCTAGTTTCTCTCTGTTCACTTGGCAATAATCTGCAAAGGAAGCCGGCAAGTTAAGAGAAGAAAAGTGTGACTTTCCCCAACGTTGAAACAGTAGGTGCCTCCTTGAGGGATGTCCATCTGGAAATAGTAATTTGGAGACTAAATATAGATGAGTGACTCATGGGGGTGGTTGGGTGGGGTTGAGGAGGAAGCGTTGTTTGGATTTTCCCTTTGCGGTGTGGTTGAGAGGGAAGTACCACCGAGAGCTCAGGAAGATCTTCATTCCATTTGGAAGATGGTCTTGTTCAGTCGCTTTTGGGCAGATCAACTGAAGCCTTTCGAAGAGTGTGCTCTGCTCTGTGTGTCTGTGTGTGTAACTGCACTGGTATTGTAAATGCAGCCATCTTCAGATGGCGCATAGGGAGGGGAAATTTAATTAAGCCATCCTGAGTGCACAAAAGGGAACCACATGTTGTCCAGGGCTTCTGGGACACAACGTAAAAACAATTCTTCCTTCTGCAACTTAACAGGATTCTTCTTGTGGGAGCTGCATCTTGGCCAAGCTTTACTTATTTATTGATTACTAGGAATAAGGCCCATTGTGGAAATAAATACAATGGGCATTAGAAAGAGGCTCTGGGAGAGCGCCAAGGCTGTGGGCACTCAGAATCAATTTGCCATGGCAACCTAAGCAGGGTATAAGGACACAGAGTCCACCATTTTCTCCAGGGGAATGGATCAATGCCATCTGGAGAGCACTTATAATTCTGAGTGATCTCCAGCCCTCACCTGGGGATTGGCAACAGTGGTTCCCCATTACGGAATGGCTGGTTTAGAGGGCAGAGTCTATGGCATTGTACTCGTCTGAGGCCCCACTTCTCCTCAAACCTCACCCTCTCCAGGCGCCATCTCTCAAATCTCCAGGATTTTCCCATCTGGAGTTGGCAACCCTATCTACTTCCCAGCCAAGCATCAACCTACCTTCATTCCCCCCTCATTGATCAGCTTTCCATTTCCCACCACCAGCAGCCCCCACCGTGCTCTGAAGCCCTGACTGCCACATATCTGTGGCAGTAATGGGGTGACTGCTGGCACCTTTCCCTATCATTTTTTGCCTTGTGGTATTCTGCTTGTGGTGTGATCTGTCTTTTTTGTGGTGTGGCATGGTTGTGTTATTGGGTTTGTTTATTTTGAAGGGGAAGTGATGTGTTATGAGTGAGGACATATTTTACCTCGGAATACAGCAGGTCCCATATGCAAATGACAGTTCCAACAGTCTTGCGGGTGGGGGGGGAGTTTGAGGTGCGGAATGGAGTGACGTCCAGTCAGCTTCCATATGCAAATGACCTTGAAACGCTGGCCCAATCAGAGAAGAGTGGCCTAGGCTGCAGTGGGTGGGAGAGAACTCAGGCAACACAGCCAGTGGATAGAGACACCTTGTGATTGACACATCACGGAGCCAACTGATTTTGGAGTGCATAGAACGTTGTGGGACCACTACTCAATTATATATAAGGAGAGATACCCGGCTTTTCTCCCCAGTAGGCGCCTAAAGAAGCTCGCCACAGTGCTCCCCGTCATCAGTGTATCCTGACAACCACAGCTTTGTGGGGTAAAGGTTCCCTTGCTCGAAAGCCAGTCGAGTCCGACTCTAGGGTTGCGGTGCTCATCTCTGTTTCAAAGCCGAAGAGCCAGCGCTGTCCGAAGACCTTTTCCGTGGTCATGTGGCCGGCATGACTAAACACCGAGGCGCACGGAACGCTGTTCCCTTCCCACCGAAGTGGTACCTATTTATCTACTTGCAATTTCTTGCTTTCGAACTGCTAGGTTGGCAGGAGCTGGAACTAGAGACGGGAGCTCACTCCGTCATGCGGCACACTCGGGTCTCGAACTGCTGAACTACTGACCTTCCACAGCCTGCAGTTCAGCGTCTTAACCACTTGAGCTACCGCAAAAGACTGGCCCAAGGTTACCTAGCGAACTTCCGTGGCAGAGTTGGGCTTGAGGACGAAATAAAAGGGCTGCACTGGCCACAAAAAACAAAAGGCCAAGGCTGATGGTGTGAGTGAAGTCAAAACTATATTTTATTGCCAAGCAAAAAATCCCCTACGCGTTCCACCATCGGGCTTTGTCAGGGGGAATCTGTTAGTCCTTCCATGTTCATTCTGCAAACTGATCTTGTACACTTGTTGGAGGAACATGGAAAGACCGGCACATTCCCCTGAAGAAGGGAATTTTTAGTATGCGGAATTGAAGCATACATTTTACTTTGCTTCACCATCGGCCCTGACCGTCTGCTCTATCTCAGAGTGGGGATTTGAACTCGGTTCTCCTGGATTCTGATCCCACACTGCAACCACTGAACAGCTCCAAGATGTTAACAGTGCCTGGTATGGCCTAAGTTTCCTATAAATGATAGCCCTGATACCCTTTACTCTACTTCTGGCTTTTAGCCGCTGTGTTTGCCTCCACTGTGGATCTTTGCTGTTACAGCTGCTTTGGATTATGCCGCATAATTTTGAACCGAATTTGCCAGGGCAAGAATTTAACATCTATGCTGTACGAACCTTCAGTAGGTGATATTGGAAGTTAGCTCTGTTGTTTTTAATGTGCTTTGGGCCCCCACTGGATCTGTATTGTTTGTAAACCCTTTTCTTCACTGTAATAAAGCCTGTTTAGCTTTATGGTTCCTGTGAGTAAACTGGCCGTAAACCAGAGTAGTCCCGGGTACATTATCAAAGGAGGGTCTTGTTCCAGGGTCTTGGGTCTGAGACAGGGACAGGGACAGTTCTCGCAGAACGAGGCAGGGCAGCCTCAACAGCACCCAACAAATTAAAACATGCATAATAAAAACACATAAAGCCATTAAGACAATATTAAAATGCATCATTAAAACCCAATTTACATGCATATACATAAATATGACAAAAACTTATAAGGTAGTTAGGAAGGATCGCTAAGGAATGCCAGATGAACTGAAACATCTTTGCCTGCTGGATACATCACCACCACCACCACCATCATTGTATGGCATGTGTGGTATAGCCAGGAGATCCTAAGATTGTCTGGCTGCCTGAAGTATTCGCTCTTTTTAGCATTATGCACCAATAAGCACTTGACTCCCTTACGGGGGAGATGCTGTGGTCTCCACCGCCCCTTCCACCCGCCTCTAGCCACAACCAGCCCTCCGACCATTTAGTGATATCACCCAGTTAAACTGTCCCAATTTTGTTCTTAACATCTTTTATATACATAATAGTAATAAGCGTTGTTAATAAAAAGCTGCGGCCTGCAATTCTAGGCACGCTCGCTTGAGAACAAAACCGACTGGACTCAGCTTAATTCCAAGCAAGTAAGCTTCTGACTGGCTCGACAAGTCAAATAGCATGCAAGGTGGGGGGAATCTCTCTGGCAGGGCAGTCCGATGCGTCTAAGCCCAGGAACTCCAGTGGATTTAGAGGGGAGCAACTCTACATAGGAATGCACCGTAATGATCCTATCCTTTCTTCTGGCAATATTCCAACCAAAGGACAAGAGTCATTTATTTATTTATTTAAATTTATAACCCGCCCTCCCCGCGAATGGGAAAAGACAATAACGCCAGGAAAAGTTGAAGGCAGCATGAAAAAGAGGAATACCCAACATGAGATGGTTTGTTTCTATCAGTTTGCTAGACCTAAGAAAGGCTGTTAACAAGAGGACATTCTGGAGGACACTAATTCATAGGGTCACCATTAAGTTGGAAGGGACTTGACAGCGTGGCCCCACACCCATAGAACTCTTAACGACACTTGGAGGCAACTTTCTTATTCCGTTCCATTCATTTGGTGCATTCCATTCATCTGAATTACAGATCTATGACAGGGCTGTTTTAACAAACTCCATGAATACCATTGGTGAAACAGTTCACTCTCTGCGGATGAAGTGTACCGACCCCCTTGGTGTAATGTGTTCGGTGTACCCCCCCCCTTAGCAGTCAGCAGTACTGATGGTAGAAACACTTCCCAAGATCATCTCCCCCCCCCCGCTGACTCTCCCTCCCTCCTCCCTGTCTGCCCACGTCTTTTTCCGCCTCCTGTGCGGAGGCTTCATGTCCAGCTGTTCCCAATTCACTCACTGGGCTAGACCCGCCGAGGAAACGGGCTACTGCAAACAGGCTTAGACACAGGCACGAACTTAATGGCACGTTAATAATCAGACATGAACATGTTCTCGTCTGGTGGGTGTGCCGCTTCTGTTGCAGTCTAACCGAGTAGCCAAATGCGGGAGGCTTTCGTTTAAAGATGCAGATAGGAACTCACTTGCGATGATTGAGCTCTGCTGTCCTTGGCTTGGGATCATGGGGTGGTTTTACTGGATTGTTAACAAACATCTGTGGAATACAGTTCGTTCCCCCCACGCACGCACACATACACACTTTAGAAACAAATGTGAAGTTGTACCTTCACTTACTTTGTCATTTGAACAGAAGTTTGGGGTGTGTGTGTTAAGAGACGGTAGCTACAAAATACTCTCAAACAGCTGTATTTCACTTTAATAATTCACATTTGGGCTGACCTCGCTGCCAACTCAGTGAGGAGTAAGTTGAGAGGACAATGTAGAAGTGGTGTGTTTTACTGGTCATAGTTACAGCTCACAGTTATCACTATTCTGACTGCCTAAGTGAAAACCCACCTTGAGATATGTACATACATAGAGCCAGGGCTATTTTTGGGCTGGAACGCACAGGAACGGAGTTCCGGCTGGCTCCTGAGTTGGCCACGCCCAGCAGGAACTCATTAGCATAATAGGCCACACCTAACAGCAGAAACTCATTAGGATTGGCTACAGTAGAGGTGTGTGGCCTAACATGCAAAGGAGTTCCTGCTACAAAAAAAGCCCTGGGTTTTGACAACAAACAAGGTAAACAGAATAAGAAGCAAAAGGTGGGTGTGGCTGGATGACCACACTGCTGGTAACATGGGTGCGTGTGGCCTAATATGCCAATGAGCTGTGCTATCAGGGGTGTGGCCTAATAGGCTAATGAGTTTCTGCTGTTGGGTGTGGCCTATTATGCTAATGAGTTCCTGCTGGGCTTTTTCTACAAAAAAGCCCTGCATAGAGTTGCCTTCTACAGAGTACAGTCAACTCTGACTGACGGTAGACCTGCGGGATCTCAAGAACTTGCTTCATTTATACCCCACTTCCCCCTCCCCCAGTGGAGACCCAAAGTGGCTTACAGCACTCTCCCCTTCCCCATTTTATCCTTACAACAACCCTGTGAGGTAGGTTAGGCAAAGAGACAGAGAGACTGGCCCAAGGTCACCCAGCAAGCTTCTGTAGCAGAGTGGGGATTCAACCCCGGGTCTGCCAGATTCTAGGCTGTCCCTCTAATCACTGTACCACACTGGCTCTCAAAATGGCTCTTTCCTATCACTGATGGCACATGTAAGGGCAGAAAGGCAGCATACAAATTTTATGGATAAACAAAATCACTTACTATGTGATCCTTTTAGCTGGAGGTGCCAGAGATTGAACCTGGAACCTTCTGCATGCGTCATAGAGGTTCTATGCTGCATGCAGAAGGTTCCAGGTTCAGTCTGGTACAGCAGGGCTCTTCTAATGTTCTTAGGAAGGCCTCGGCCTCCATGCCCTGTTATTGGCTGTCCAGAGGAACTGGTTGGCCACTGTGAGACAGGAGGCTGGACTAGATGGACCCTCACTGGTCTGATCCAGCAGGGCTCTTCTGATGTTCTTACGAAGGCCTCGGCCTCCATGCCCTGTGGTTGGCTATTGCATGAGACAGGATGCTGGACTAACGGACCATTAGTCTGATCCAGCTGGGCTCTTCTGATGTTCTTATGAAGGCCTCGGCCTCTATGCCCTGTTGTTGGCCCTCCAGAGGAACTGGTTGGCTGTCCAGAGGAACTGGTTGGCCATTGGGTGAGACAGGATGCTGGACTAGGTGGACCACTGGTCTGGTCCAGCAGGGCTCTTCTGATGTTCTTCTCAGGGGAAGGCCATGCAGAGGAATTGGTTGGCCACTGTGTGAGTCAGGATGCTGGACTAGATGGACTATTGGTAGGGTTGCCAGATCCCAGTAAACTAGAAATACAGATGCAGTTTGTTGAACGACACAGATTTACACCACTAAACAGTGTGTTGACTAAGGAACAGATACAATCTATTCAGTGTGAGCAGAGAAGAGAGAGTTGGCTTTTACTGAAATCAAATTTTAGACCTCCCAGCTTGTCTCACATCCTCATCACTGAGTTTTGTGGCATGTAACTTAGCAGACAAAATGTTAGCAAGCATTTTACATGGTGGCTTTAGATCCTTAATGTTTTTATTTGGTAGATCTTCATACACCGCCCTTTCTGCTATGAGAATACAGTTGAGCATGTAGAGGAAATCCTGAACCTATAAGCATGAAAGTTGTTAGAAGGATGAAAGCAACAGCTGAATTTTAGATTCGCTCTCTGATTTAAGTAGCAGTGATGGAGCAGCAACTGTGAAGTGTTCTTGTGTGATATAAAAACTTTCGTAGCCTGCTCCTTGGGAGGAAAGCTATGGCGAATCTAAACAGCATGATAAAAAGTAGAGACATCACCCTGCCAACAAAAGTCCGAATGGTCAAAGCAATGGTATTCCCAGTAGTCATGTATGGCTGCGAGAGTTGGACTATAAGGAAGGCCGAGCGCCGAAGAATAGATTCTTTTGAACTATGGTGCTGGAGAAGACTCTTGAGAGTCCCTTGGACTGCAAGGAGATCAAATCAGTCCATCCTAAAAGAAATCAACCCTGACTGTTCCCTGGAAGGCCAGATAAGGAAACTGAAGCTCAAATACTTTGGCCACCCAATGAGAAGGGAGCACTCCCTGGAGAAGACCCTGATGCTGGGAAAGACTGAAGGTCAAAGAAGACGGGGACGGCAAAGGATGAGATGGTTGGACAGTGTCAGCGACGCAACGAACATGAAATTGAGCCAACTTCAGAGGACAGCGGAAGACAGGAGGGCCTGGCGGGAGCTGGTCCATGGGGTCGCGAAGAGTTGGACTCGACTGTGCAACTGAACAACAACAGCACGTGTTACACCCAATACCCTGTGGTTCAGGAAAACAAATGAGTTAGCCGGAGAAATGTTGGTGCCAGAGGCTGCTCCGAAAATATTGCTGCCAAAGTCTTCAACGCCCACATGTTCATCTCCAGAAGCGAGGGCTTGCTTATCTAAAATCTCCATGACTCAGAATCTAGACTGATACTTCATATTTCTTCAAGAACAAACACGTCGAAAGGAGAATTACTCCCTTGCGAAACTCGTCCCTTTGGCTTCTCGTGGCTGTGATGCGGAGGGGGCAGTAAATATTTATGTGGCAACTTCCCTTACAGGCATGGCGCTGATCCCTTTTAAATTGGCTGATCCCTTTTAAATTTTAATTGTAAACTGGCACCCTGTCAAATGCTGGGTGTATTCCTATAATATCAGCTCATTTCAGCTGTCTGAAATTAGCCACTCAAAAAATATTGGGCACAGTCTGTCTGTCTGATTTCCCCTCTCTCTTCCCCTCTGAACAAAAATGGCAGATGGATCTGGCTGGTGTCAAGACAGGTCAGTGGTCTCCTAGGGGGTCAGTATTACCTGTTCTGACTGGCAGAAGCTCTTGGAGGTGTCAGGCCACGAAGGGTCTGCCCAGGGGTCGTTTCGTAGAAAAAGAGCTAGGGGAACTCATTAGCATAACTCATTAGCATATGCCACACCCCCTGACACCACCAGAAGTGTGTCATAAGGCCACACCCCCTGACATCACCGGAAGTGTGTCATAAGGCCACACACCCCGCCCCCAACGGTCCTGGCCGCCGGCGGGAGTGCAAGGAAGCCCTGCGAAGGCCCTCCCTGGCCCCAGGCAGGCGGGGTGGAGAGAGGCGGGGAGGAAGCAACTTACCCTCCCTCTTCTCCTGCCTCCTCCGGGCTGAATGAGGGCCAGAAGCGGGGCGGCCGGAAGCAGGGGGCGGGGCTTCGTCGTGTGCCCCGCCCCCCGTACCTCACCCGGGGGAACTGCGAT
>NW_015164716.1:294923-299410 GCF_001447785.1 Gekko japonicus | reverse complement strand
CCCTTCTCTTATTTTATACACAAACACACTGGGGGAAATTTCAAAACTAGAGTGGGAACCAGACCCAAATTTGTGCCACTCGATTCTCATAATCCCGGGTTCCCAACTGGTTCGGTCTGTTCTCAGGGTTCCCATAAGTCAGGTTTCCAACACTGCCATGGCAAATCGGCAGGCACCAGGAGATTTTGGTGGCAGTCCCTCGGGAGGGTGGAGTCTGGGGAGGATGCAGTGTCACATGATCATGGTGATGCTCTAAGGATTTCCCCTAATCTTTGTGGTCAACCCCACAGAAAGTAAGGGAGATTTCTAAAGCATCTCTGTGGAGGCTACTTGTTCACCCGCTCTTCGGTTTATTGAGGATGATGGACTGGGGTGGGGGATTCCACACCAGGCTTGGGCAGTTGGGAAGCTGACTCACGCGTCCAGCTAGATTTCACAACTCCTTGGGCGATTTCTTCACTGGCCAGGGTGACTGTTGTGTCGATAGTCTTGTTCATCTGTAGATTAACAATTTATCACTGACACAGCAAGCATTTCCCTTCTTGCCTCATCCTTCACTGCCAGAACTCCTGTCGGCTCCTGGGGCATCGTGGATGAATGAAGGAGGAGAATAGAGGACCAGACTCTAGACGGCAGTTGACTTGAGCCACAGCTGGCTGGCTGGAGCAGACCATTTCCCAATGATGACGCTGCGCGTACAAAGTGCTGCCCTGCACAGTGACCAGCCTTGTGAATCAGGAACATCTGCATGTGGGATGGACAGTATAGGGTAAACGCTGTAACCGGGTCTGAGAACCTTGAGTGACGGGATTCAGATGGAATTCTTCGGTTGAGAGTCTCAGCTGGGGGTTTGGGAACTGACGGTTAACAAAGAGAGGGGGAACCAGATGGTGAGAGGATCAAGAAGTATCTTGAGTTAGGGAAGTGGGACGCCTATCCTATCCCTAACAAGTTGGGGAAAATAGCTCCTAGAAGGCAGGGGCCCTCCCTAGCCTGTGGAGAAGTCTCTCTCTTAGAGATGTAAAATTTCCGGAAATTTTGAAGCTCGGAAAAATTCCCGTTTTTTTCCGGGGGGAAACGGAAATTTTCGGAAAAATTGAAAAAAATGCTAATTAGCATTTCTTTTGTCTTTTCTAGATTGAAAGTCATTCTGTTACTTTAGGAACATAAAATATGACTATGGACATTTTTACTTGGCATGAAATTATCACAACTGACTTATGGGGACCCCAGCAAGGGGTTTTCCAGGCAATGGAAAATTAAAAATATAGAGTATCCAAACAATTATTACAAACAGAATACCCATCCACATGCAAAAACAAAACTGAAACTTTTTAATTTTCTTCTGACAAAATCGCACTTCCTAAAGGAAGAAATACATCTTGTTCTTGCATTGGAGAGTTCGGTTTGTAACCTAGGACTTGCTTGTCCTCAGTGCACAGAAATTAGATCAATCTGATACCATGTATATATATATTAGAAATGATTTGGAAAATATTTGAACACTTGGTCTTAAAATATTTTATTCATCATGTTAAAATCAAACGTTCCATAATCAATTTTTTTTTCTTTTCTTTTTTCAATTTTTCCAATTTTTCAGAAAAAAACAAAAAGGCTTCAGGAAAAAAACAGGGAAAAAACGTTTCCCCCCCCGAATTTTTCCGTGTTTTTTTCCGGGCCTTCACATCTTTACTCTCCCTTCAATTCTCTAGGTTGGGTCAGCATTTATTCAGCATACATTCAAATGACTGGGTGGGGCAGCCAGAGAAAAACAAAGAAGGGAAGGAAAAAGGGGCTGCTCAGCGAAGAACGAGAGAAAGGGGAGATCCTGTGAGGGAGGGCGAGATCACCATGGCATGAATGGCTGAATAACTGTCTGCCCGTTGTGTAGAATGTGCCGCCTCCCTTATAGACAACTTCACTCTAGATCAGCACAACTGTGGCTAGTTTTTTGCAGAAGCTCTTTTTGGGATATGCAAGACTCTGTGCTTGGTAATTTCCTGTATGCATCACTCATATGAACTGAAGCAGAGTCGCTTGGGTGATGCAGGCAACCATTGTACCTGTGAAGGATGGCTGGGAGCACATGACTCCTTCACTCGTTGGGACAGTCCAGTGATTCAGATGCTGAATTCACTGCCAGAGGCTGTAGTGGCAGCCACAGGCATAGGCAGCTTTAAAAGGGGATTAGGCAGATTCATGGAAGATCAGCCTACCCGTGGCTCCTAGCCATGGTGACTAAAGGGAACTTCCACGTTCAGAGGCACTAGGCCTCTGAATCCCAGAGCCAGGAGGCAGCGTCAGGCGGAGGCCTCCACCTCTATGCCCTCTTCTTGGCTCTCCAGAGGAACTGGTTGGCCACTGTGTGAGACAGGTGTTGGACTAGATCCAGCAGGGCTTATTTTTTCTTACAATGCATACGGAACAGAAAGCAAAGTACTGGGTGTATTGACTTGCATCAAGTCTTCCACACTTCCTAAATAAGCATGTTGCAGTAACTGGCTGCTGTAGGAAATAAAACATATCTGTTTGCAGCTCAGTAGGAGCCTCTTTCAGTTTCAAGAGATACGAAATGTGGGCTTTATTGTATTTGTATGAAAGTTAGATTTCCTTTTTCAAGAGGGTATTGTCATTCCGTTTCTACACATTAAACCTACCACCACCACCCAGACAGACAGACAGACAGGGAGCTATAATGCGACCCCTTGCCATAACTTCTGGATGCTGATTCAGGGATTGGCATGTTGCCAGCCTTCTCTTTTGGGAGGAAGCTGTTCAGCAACTGATTTCTCTGTCACTTCAACCATGCCTGGATAGCGCTGGCTTTCTGGATGGCCGCCAAATGCGCCTGCTCCTGGGATACGGCTTTGTGCTTGTCATTTGGCTGATCCCCTTGGTTTGCTCTTCAGCCTCTGATATTGTTCACGATAGGGCACTGAGGCCTGTCGCTTACACTCCAGCATCTGGCAGGGCATGTTACGTGTTGCGTGCTTGCACAGTGTGTTTCCTCTTTTCTGGGTAACCAAACCCAGCCTCCCACGTAACCAGGGCCTTGGGGAACCCTGGTAAAGGCTACCTCTGAGCAAGTACAGAGGGCAGAGCTTTCCAATGACTTCAGCCCCCAGTGTGTATGCGTATGAAGACAGCTAACGTTCTAAGCAAGTGTGAGTGAACAAGGCATTGTGGGGAGGAGTTGAAACAGTCTTCTTTTTTAAACGGGGGGGGAACTTTATTACTGTAGGTCAATGTTCCCCACCAAGCGTTTTTAGAAAGGTGGGTCCTGACGGGTCATTTGCCCAGCAGTGCTTCTGATTGGCCACTGGAGAGTTGATTGGCGGTACAGATATTTTAGAACACTGTGGCTACCACTGCGCAGGAGTCTTCGTTGAGTGATTGAAGGTAAGTTGTGGCAGCCATTTTGTGGCTGTCTCCCAACTCCTGCAGCGGCCATTTTGTGGCAGCAGTATTGTGGCTGTGCCCACCATGCCGTGTCAAAATTCCAAAGGTGCCCACCGGCTCAGAAAGGTTGGGGACCCCCCCCCCAGATTAAATTAGAGCACACATGTGGACAATAGCTTTCAAGACGAGTGGTTACAGAACTGAGGAAAATAACAGATGACATTAATCTATGCTAAGTTGCAGTGCAGGACAGTTGCCCCTGACAACCTCCCTGGCTGTTATGGAGGAACAAATACTGGTCTAGACCACCAGCTGCTTCCCGTGTTTGGTTATGGTATTGGGCAAAGCATTTGAACAAAGGGAGATTCAGACTTTTAAACCTTCTGCCTTCTTTGGCGGGAACCTCTCCCAATCTAGATTTAGGGGTCTTGCCCTGTGTGAGCAGATACCCCGAAACCCATTCCAGTCATGCTGATGGGCACATAGCACCCATCTTAAGAACATCTCTCCTTAGATATAATTGTGAAGTGAGGTGGCACTTCCTGAACATTCCACACGCTCATAAATCAGTTGGCTCCATGATGTGTCACTCAGAAGCTGCCCCTATTCACTGGCTGTGTTGCCTGAGTCCCGCCTCCAACATTCTAAACAGTTTGCTGTTCCTCTCCCCCCAGTAGCCAGTCCGAACACAGAGGTTGTTTGCATATGCAGCCTGACTGGCCTTTGCCTCTAACATTCTAAACAGTTTGCTGTTGCTGTTGGGAGTCATTGAATGTGTCCTGAGGTAAAATACATATCCCAATCTTCCCTTAAATGGTCACTGGAGTTGCCAATCTCCCTATGGGGCCTGGAGATCTCCCAGAAATCACAGTGCTCCCCAAACCCTGCCTTCTCCAGGCTCTACCCCTCAGATCTACAGGTCTGGCCCTTCCCTTAGTATTGCCAGCCTCCAGACAGCACCTGGAGATCTCCAAGATCAGTTCTCCTGGAGAAAATGGCTGCTTCGGGCAATGGACTGTATGTAATTATACCCTGCTGAGGTCCATCCACACCCCAAACCCTGCCCTCCCCAGGCTCTACCCCTCAAA
>NW_015164716.1:280320-294759 GCF_001447785.1 Gekko japonicus | reverse complement strand
TATGACTTGAGACAGCCCTGCCTTAAAGCTAACCAGAAGGAAATAAGCATGGCTTGCCTCCCTCTATTTTCCCCTTCCCTCTGCTGCCCCACCAGCCACAGCCGGGACACTCACCTGGAGCTTCCTTCTAGAGCTCGTTGTATTTCTTACCACAACAGGCCTTACTCCTAATAAGAACATAAGCGAAGCCAATGTTGGATCAGACCAATGGCCCATACCGTCCAACACTCTGTCACACAGTCGCCAAAAATACCAGGTGCCATAAGGAGGTCCATCAGTGGGGTCAGGACACTAGAAGCCCTCCCACTGTTGCCCCACATCTTCATGCTCTACATCATGTTTTACAACCACTATCCATCATGTCTCCCTGGCAGTTGAGCAAATGGCTATCTCCTAGTGGAAATTCCTCTCCTGCCCTCTCCAGTCTCTTGGCACATTTTATTGCCCTCTCCGTGAGAAAATAAGCTACTGTCATGATCTCAGGAATCCCTTAATACACCTCACAGCACCTTCTGTCTCCAGTTCTCAACACGGCACACTTAGTAGCTGGTGAAATTTGTCAGGCTTCAAGCATCGCACGTTGCCCACGTTTGTTCTATGTGTTTTGGAGGTATGGCTTGGCTCGAATGACCATCCGCCATCTTGGATCACAGGGTTGGGTCGTGCAGGTCCATTCCACTAACAGCAGTTTCCTTCAGAAAGCTCTTTGGCCCATGCATCAGCAGAAGTCTGTTTGTGCCAGAAGACAGAGTGACTGTGAAGCAAAGCACCTTCCCCACCATCCCTCCCCCGGGGTTAATGAGACCAGCGTTGGGCCTGAGCTGACCAGGTGCAGGTGTTGTTAATTGGTTGTCTGGCCTGCAGGCTCCTTATCCTCAAGGACAAAGATGGAGGACCTCTGTTTGCTGTTTGGTCTGAATTCCTGACATTTTTAAGTTCACGGTCAGCCTGTGCTGAGGCTGTACACTCTGACTGCCTAGCTGATAGCATAACAGTGTATCTCTTGTTAAGATTATCTATCCTTTTCCCTCTTCTTACCTCTTATCCAGAGCCAGAATTCTTTCTAACGCTTGCATGCATTAAGTTAACGCTTGTAGCTAACGGTAGCTTAATAAGCAGAGAGTGAAACACATGAAATGGAAGTTGCTTAAAGTACTTTACATGGTACGCAGCAGGACTGTAGGGATTGTATAGTTGTGTGATTTTAATTTTTCACCTTCTCATTTCCAGTGCTGTCCATGGAGAAAGCCCAGTCTATTTATCCAGAAGTTTATGTAGCGTAATGAGGTGGTGGTCACTGGATGCGTCTGGTACAGTCGGAAGGTTTTATGAACTATAAAGTGAATGTTACGGTTAATCATTCCTTCCTTTTGTGTCTAGTGGTGAAGGGAAATGACTCGCCTGCCTGATTACCTGTGTGCTTTTTAAAGACTAAGCATAAATCAGCATATAGGTATATGTTGCATATATACTAAAGCAGGGAATGCGCAAGGACTTGCAGGGGTCATTTCATTTTTTCCTGCGTCACCTCACCCACGCTACTACCTCTTTCTCTTCTCCTGACAGCCCCCATATCCTCTCCCCTTTTCCTGCTTCCTTCTCTCCTTCCCACTTACAAACCCACCCTGCCTTTTATCTGCCTCCCCAATGGTCTTTAGCTTTATTTATTACTTACTTACTTCATTTATACCCCTGCATTTCTCCCCATTGGGAATCTAAAGCAGCTTACATTATTTCCCTCCCTTTTATCCTCACAAGAACTCCGTGAGGTAGGTGCCCTGCGAGATAGGTAGAGTCCTGGCTGAAGGTCACCCAGCTCGCTAGTGGGTTCCATACGCAATGGCTGCCGGGGGCAGGGGCAGGGGAGGCAGGGCCTGCCACAAAAGGTTGTGATTCTGTGAAAATATCCAGAGGTTCCAAACGGAGCACTCACTTAAAGCAGAGGCAGCTGCTTTTGAAGGGGGGCTCCCTGCACACGGGTGGTGGTTCTTCCTAGGTTCTTGTGAACTCTAGCTCCAGTGCCAGGAGGCAGAGAAATGCTGGGATCAGCTCTTTCCTTAAGTGGGAAGACACTGCTTGGTTCCTGTGTACAAAGAAATTAAAGGTTTGCTCCCTTTGCGGCTGCAGAGGGAGAGTTCGCCAAGCCCAGCGAAATGAAAACGTCTGTGTCAGTGGCCGAGCCAGGGGCATGTGTCTGGGACTCGCCTCTTCCCAGAGGGGCTGTTCAGTTAACTCCCTGTTTCGTTTTTTGTTTGTTTCAGTCAAGACCCTTTGTAAATTGTCCCTCAGATTCAGAGGTCGATTCGGGGGGGATCGCGGGGGATCGCAGTTCCCCCGGGTGAGGGGCGGGGGGCGGGGCACATGACAAAGCCCCACCCCCTGCTTCCGGCCGCCCCGCTTCTGGCCCTCATTCAGCCAGAAGGAGGCAGGAGAAGAGGGAGGGTAAGTTGCTTCCTCCCCGCCTCTCCCCACCCCTGTCTGCCTGGGGCCAGGGAGGGCCTTGGCGGGGCTTCCTCGCACTCCCGCCAGCCTTGCAGGTCCACTGCCGGGCCTTATGATGTCAGGGGGTGGGGCATATGCTAATGAGTTATGCTAATGAGTTCCCCTAGCTCTTTTTCTACGAAACAACCCCTGCTCAGATTGAAGAAGTCTGTGGGTACTGGGCGACAGACCAGTGGACGCTATGGCAGCCATGGGTGCCGTGTGCATATTCCTAGACGGGCCTCTCTCTTTAGACCCGTGATAGTATAACAGGCTCAGACAGGGGTGCTTGTATCTTAGAAGCAAGTACTTTCTATAATCCTAGTTATTTCAGCAACCTGTGTCCTTCTCACAGTCAGCCGGCGTTTCATAATGGAAACCCAAGCAGGGAAGGCAAACTCGCCAAAGGAGTCCACCAAAATTATTAGCCCACAAGAAGGTCGAATAGCTTCACCTGCCCCACATCTGACGCTTTATGGCAGATGAATCGATGGTGGAAAAGGAAGAACGTCAAAAGAACAACCCTTTTCCAGTTTGCTAAGCTGTCGCTTTTGAGTTTGCAAAGAGAATGTTTCTCACGGACAGCCAGAGGCCACGTTGGATCAACCGCACAGTTGTCGGGTTTTTCAGGGCTGTTGAAGTGGAATGTGGCCACGCAAGCAGTGGAGTAGCGGTTTACACCCACCCCCATCCCTGCAACAGGTGAAGGTAGTTGGTGACCAATCCCTCTGCCCCTAATTCTCCACTTTCCGGTGCCTTGACCACAAAGGATTGCAAACAGTTTTAGTGATCTAAAGCCTCCATTCAACCTATTGTCCTTTCTCTTCAGTAAGGTAATTAAATGTAATTCCCAGGCGTGTCTTTGGAAAGGACTGTAAGGGTTTATTCTGGAGTACAGGCCAAGAGGTCAAGCTGGGAGTGGTTGCGTTGGTTAATTGTGTTACATTGTAGAGCTTCTTCCTTTTGTTCTTTACCCTTTGCGTTTACTCCTTAGAACTTATGACCAAAGGAGAGGCTGCTTCAGGGCCGCCCCCCCAGGTACAGTTGCTAATAGAGAGCAGTGTTGCTAAAAACATAGGACTGCATTGTTGAATAGATAGATTAATATGCAAACTCTTTAGCTATGTATTTGATGAGGGCCAGTTTAGGTTGAACCTTTTGCTTGATTGTAGATAAAAAGGAATGTTAAAAAAAATCATTGGTCTTCCTCATATTGACCGCTTACTAAAATGTAATTTATTGCATATCAAAGGTGCTTTTGAGAAACGGAAGTCATATGCAAATTCATTTTAATTTGTTGTGTTAATGAAAATTATTTTGAAATTATTTAAATATTTATGAGAAAAGGCCCAGGGGATCACTGGTATTTAAACCTTTGGAGCGGCTTTGGGCCCCGACTACTCCTTATAGAACAGGGGCCCTTGACCCTTTTGAGCCTATGGGCTACTCTGGGATTTTGCGAGGGAGTGGTGCATGGCATCCCAAAATGGCTGCCCCAGGAGGTGGAGCCAGACACAGGACCTTGCTTTGCAAGAGAATTGCACAAGGGGAATAAAAAGAGACAAAGGAAAATCTGGGTGGGAGGAAGGGAGAAAGAGGAAGGGGGATGTAAGAACATAAAAGAACATTAGAGAAGCCCATGTTGGATCAGGCCAGTGGCCCCTCCAATCCCACACTCTGTGTCACACAGTGGCCAAAACCCAGGTGCCACCAGGAGGTCCACCAGTGGGGCCAGGACACTAGAAGCCCTCCCACTGTTGTCCTCCCAAGCACCAAGAGTACAGAACATCACTGCCCCAGACATAAGAACATAAGAGAAGACATGTTGGATCAGGCCAATGGCCCCTCCAGTCCCACACTCTGTGTCACACAGTGGTCAAAACCCAGGTGCGGCTAGGAGATCCACCAGTGGGGTCAGAACTCCAGAAGCCCTCCCACTGTTGCTCCCCCAAGCACCAGGAATACAGAGGATCACTGCCCCAGACAGAGTGTTCCATCTATACCTTGTGGCTAAGAGCCACTCATGGACCTCTGCTCCGTATGTTGATCCAATCCCCTCTTGACGCTGTCTATGCTTGTAGCCGCCACCACTTCCTGCAGGAGTGAATTCCACCTATTAATTACTCTTTGGGTGAAGGAGGACTCCCTTTCATCTGTTCTAAGCCTTCTGCTCATTAATTTCCTCGAGTGCCCACGAGTTCTTGTATTGTAAGAAAGGGAGAAAAGTACTCCTTTCTCTAGCTTCTCTATCCCAGCATAATTTTGTACTCCAGTATAATCTCTTAGATTATTTCTTATTTACAAAGGCGTTACCCACTTTCTGAAAAGCTTGGTGGGCACCAGAAGTACTAGTGGGCACCAGTCTTGGGAGCTCTGGTGGTGAGTTGGGCAGACAAAATTCTGGCACAGAGCAGGTGAGGATTGCTTAGGGCAGTTATTGCTGCCTTGTGGTTTCTTTTCTCTCCCCCCCCCCCACTTTTTCCTTGGAGGAGAAGCAAGAGGAGTAGGAAAGCGTATTGTTTTCTCAGCAGGCAGAGGGGCTTATTTGCTGCTGGAGCTGTTTCCCTGTTGGCTCTCCAGTGCCATGTGTGTCGCACCCTTGAGTGAGGGGTGTGGAGTTAATATTGAATGGGGCCGTTCAGCTGTTTTCTGGAATTTCCTGTGACTGTTCTTTCTACCAGTTGAGTTAGAGAAGAATAACTCCAAGAGAAGCAGCAGGTTTCTCCTTCTTTGGTAAAACTCCGTTCCCTGAATCTCGCATCTAGGTAGTTCGTTTAGTGACTGTTTACTTGATTGGTTCTTCATGAGAGGGAGAGAGGTCAATCCCAACTGGCTTTTGTCTGGCAACTCACACTTTGGAAGAAAGATGTGCTCTGGCTGTGCTGTGGCTCCCTCACGTGGCTGGGGCTCATGGACCCAAACTGCATGTTGTCGGCTGTGCATTTGGTCGTGAGGAATCCAGCTCTTAAAAATCCTTCCCTGGGGGAAGAAGGTCTCCATGAAAATGTAAAGGCTCTGCCTGCTCCTTATTTATGTGGGTTTTCTGTTTGCAGCAAGTTACAAAATACGCTTCTTCATGTTCAGTCAGACGTGGTGCGACCCATTCTGCTTCCTGAGTGCTCTGCTGTGTCATTCCTCACCCCTGCTGCTGCGCGTGTGAACCGGACAGGGAAGGTTTGGGATACCAGTGGATATGGAGAACATTTCGGGGGGGAACGCGGGGGATCACAGTTCCCCCGGGTGAGGTATGGGGGGCGGGGCACATGACGAAGCCCCGCCCCCTGCTTCCGGCCACCCCGCTTCCGGCCCTCATTCAGCCAGGAGGAGGCAGGAGAAGAGGGAGGGTAAGTTGCTTCCTCCCTGCCTCTCCCCACCCCTGCCTGCCTGGGGCCAGGGAGGGCCTTCGCGGGGCTTCCTTGCACTCCTGCCGGCCTTGCAGGTCCACCGCCGGGCCCCTCATGGGGCCGGGACCGTTGGGGGCGGGGTGTGTGGCCTTATGACACACTTCCGGTGATGTCAGGGGTGTGGCCTTATGACACACTTCCGGTGATGTCAGGGGGTGTGGCATATGCTAATGAGTTATGCTAATGAGTCCCCCTAGCTCTTTTTCTACGAAACGACCCCTGTGGGTCTGTCTTATTGGGTCTGTCTTATTGGGTCACAGACCTATAAACAGTCAAGGCTGAAAGTTTCCCAAAGAGTTGCTTGAGCTGTATTGCCCAGGACCAGTGAGGCCACGGATGCACTCGTTAAAGGTCTACATGCCCGCGGGCTGATCAAGGGTGGCGAGAAATATGAAGGCCGGGGGGGGGGGGGGGGCAGAGACACATTCAGATTTTTTTTCTTTCCTGAGACCTTTTTTTTCATTTTTGCAACAGAAAAAAAATGGAAATTTGGGGGAGTACTTGACAAAAACTCCTATGAAATATTTCTCTTTTAGAATGAATGAAATGCTTCTCATGGCAAGGTGGGTATGCTGGAGACATACACTCCTCTTAAATCCAAGAAGTATTTCTGTGCCTAGAAGAATAATCTTCATGCATGCATTCTTTCATTGCTTCTCAATAGTTGCATACCTTTTGTTGTCTTCCTCCCTGCTAATAATAATTTTTATTAGTTTTTCAAACAATACAACTTGTGCAGCTGCATATGTCAAAAATAAGTACTACAAAAAGAACAATACATTCAATGAATCAGTGCAAACAAATTATCATATGAAGGTAAGATACATTACATAAGGTAGACCCAGACATAAATTGCCTTGTGTGAAATTGTTGGTTGAGATAACCTGTGGTTAGAGAAGCATTAGAGAAGCATAGAAGCATACCTCAAAACCTGACTGACTTACTGAAGGTGAACCACAGTACCAGATTTCAAGCCATCAGATCTGACCTAACCAAATGGGACAAACAGAATCTCTCATTGCTTGACAGATCCCATCTTATCAAATCTTTTGTTTTCCCTAAAATGCCTTTTGTTGTCTTTTTGGTTGACCTTTCCACCTCTTTCTGAAACCACTATGACACGTTTACCCACAGGCTGAGTAAAAAGTAGCCGCCTGCCTTGCCTTGCCGAAGGGAGAAATGGCTGCTATGCTACAGAAGGCAGAGTTGGCCACAAAATGGCCGCCGCAACTCACCTTCAGGCACGCCTTCCTTGGGCTGTCGTGGCAGATGCTGCTAAAGTAACATTTTTAAAAGTCTGCTGAGCCACTCAGAAGCCTTGCCGGGCAAAAGCGCCACATAGCCCTGCCCATTTTTCAAAAGCACTTGGAAGGCGCCAGGAAAGATGTTGGCACTACGTTGGGGACCAATGTTCCCTCTAAGCTGTGGAGTCTTGTGAGCAGAAATTCTACTTTGTGAGCTCCTGGCATTAAAGTTCTGAGTGAGCGATTTGGCTACTGCATCAGTTAGTTTGCTCCGGAGCCATCCTTCCTGAGCTGAGACAAATATCTGTGAGTTGGAGGCTAAAAAACTGTGAGCTCGCTCACACTAACTCAGCTTAGAGGGAACATTGAATGGGGACCCCTGCCTGAACTGCTCTACAGTGTGGCTTTTCTTCTGCGTGGATCCCAACAGTCCCAGGAACACTCTTCTCACAGGTTGGAAGGAACTGCAGGAATGGAGAAGAACACAGGGGGGGAAATCTGTGTGTCTTCTGTACAGAGATGGTTTGACACAACCCGGACACATTCTGTCTTTTAATCCCGACTGCGGGCCCTCATTAAGATAGAATCTACGCATTTAACCATGGCAAACTGGGGTGCCAGTACAATCGTTATCTGTGGTGAAGTCTGATGGGGGAAGGGACATTGAGAAGTCGCGCTTGGAAGGGAGCGCTCAGTCCGGGGGCCACAGTTCTGCCTCTTGATCTGTTAACCACGATGTTTTTTGCTGCTGTTCAGTCGCACAGTTGAGTCCGACTCTTCGCGACCCCATGGACCAGATCTCGCCAGGCCCTCCTGTCTTCCGCCGTCCTCTGAAGTCTGCTCAACTTCATGTTCGTTGCATCTATGACACTGTCCAACCATCTCATCCTTTGCCGTCCCCGTCTTCTTTGACCTTCAATCTTTCCCAGCATCAGGGTCTTCTGCTATGTGGTAAATTTTATATACTGTTTTTGCACTGTGAAAAACAGACTGCCCATAATGTAATACAAGGTACCCATAATGTAATACAAGGTATACGCATCGCAAAAAGGGATAAGAGTGGGGCAGAAAAACCAGACAACTCCGGTATAATCTCTTAGATAATTTATAAAATTGGTCTGAGCAGATGGAATGGCCGCTGTTGGAGCTGGGGGAGGGGGGGAGGGTCTGTCCTTTCCCCCCACAATCTGTCCTCTTGCTGTGATGCAGCCATAGGGAACATCTGCTGTTGGAACCACTCTGAGTCTGCTTAGGCCGAGTGACTGGGCTGCCTGACACCTTTTTTTCTGTGTCAGTGGGGCACAAGGTCATCTGTGCAAACTGGTCAGGGGCTTTCCTCCCCGTGGCGGTTCCATTTGGCAGTGGCCTTGGCTGCAGAGGGAGGCTGCCATATGCGAGCGGTGTGATGGGTTAATACCCTCTCCTCTCAAATGAAGGCATCTGGTGGGAGGGGGGAAATGGGAAAGTAGAGGTCTAATGCAGAGGATTGCTTTCTATCGGATTTGTGACTTTGAGAGGAACGAACGAGCGCAGGATTTCCAACAGCTTTTCTATCCCGGAGCTGATTTCAGCTTTGAATAAGCTCTGACCAGTGAGGAAAGTCCTAGGGCCATGTCCCCCATGATGGGAGTTTCTTTCTTTACACAAGGGAGTCCCCTTTGTCATCTCTTTCCTAAACGGAAAAGTCTCTTCAGCCTTTCCTTGAAGGGAAGGTGCTCCAACTCCTTCGTCATCTTGGTTGCTCCTTTCTTTCTTTCTTTCTTTCTCGCTCGTCTACTTCTTCAGGTGGTCTTCGGAGTCGTCTTTTCCCGGAGGCCCATCTGTTGCGCAGATCGCGTCGGCGCGGCTCCGGCTCTGTCCATTAGGCTCTGCCGCGCCTGCGCCTCTGCGTCCTCGTGCCTTCTGGCTCCACCTCTGCCGTCGTCTGGTCCGCCGCTGATGTTGCGCCTCCTTGCTGCTTCCACTCGCCACTTCACTCATTGCCGCCGTCGCTCCGCTGCCGCTGCTCGCCGCACCGCCGCTGTTGGTGTTCTCACTGCACCTTACAATGGAGGAGGGTGCCCACTGCCATCTAAGGCAGGTACCCATTCATCTACTCGCTTGCTGTTATTGCTTTCGAACAGCTGGGTAGGCTGGAGCTGGGACTAGGGCCGGATGCTCACCCTGGCCGCGGTGGGTCTCAAACAGCCTTACAGGCTGTTCGCTAGATGTTATGGCAGGTGCTTTTACTCTCTGCGCCACCGCTCCCTTTACTTTTTCCAGCTCTGCAATGTCCTTTTGGAGATACGGTGGCCAGAACCATACCCAGCATTTCAAGCAAACCGGCAGTAGCGCGGTTGTGCGCATGTGTGGGATAGGGAACAGCGCTGGCTGCAATGGGCTACCAGCGCTTCCCCGACCAGACGCCTTCCATTGCTGCGCATCATCCGGTAGGTACTGCTCTTTTGCTAGTACCTTTTTGATGTGCATCTGTGGGCCGAAGGGACGGATTGGAGATGGGTGCGCGCTGCTTCCCAGATGTTGCGGTGTGATCGCACCAGCTTGATGCGCCCCCGATCCGTCCCTCTTGTGGATCAAATCCTCCCGTGTGACCGGGGCCTTGATTGACCTTATATCACCTAAAAACACATTTCTAGCTTTGTTACATAAAGACTATGCCACTTTTCTTCTGTTCTCTACCTTGTAAGGGACCTGTGTGTTCGAAGGACTCCTGGTAAGATATTGAGTGGTTTCCAGTAATTTACTGGCAGAATGGTTGGGGACCTTCCCTGCTTTCTTTCCTCCCGAGAAGCTTCCTTCAGCCTTGAGCAAGTTGATTCCCGGGGCCTCTGTGTGCAGTAACAGCCCTGAAGGTGCTGGTCTGAAATAATTAGGTGAAGAGGGTAACTTGTTGCCTTCTCCCTCTTCTGTTGGAGAAGTTCTGCTGACAGAAGAGGCGGGAAGGGTGACTTTTGCCCATCAGCCCACGTGGCTGTAACTCCACGTGGGTCATGTAATCGCAGGAATCAACTTTCCTGGCATTGGAATTGGCCTGTGTGGGGGAGGAAAGGTGTGGGAGATCCAGCAGGACCACCAGCACTTTCTGCTGATTCATCATGAGGCCCAGCACACGATCTGACTGATGGATGTGCTGCTTAAAAAGAGCGTTTTGCCTTCTCGCTTCTCTCACCTTTGGTGCATTTCGCATCTGTTTTGCACCCAGCCCCGTGTAATGCAATTAAGTCTGCAACAGATCCTGCATTCCATTTTAAGATTCTGCGAGGTGGGGGTTGCTCCAGCACGGGGCGAAACAAAGGCAGTTCTCCTCTTCCTTTGGCCCTTCTCTTGTTTGTGTTTTCTGCTCAGCAGCCAGCCTGATCATATGTTATGGGAAACTCCAAATGCATGCCCCACTGTTTTGTGGTATTTCGGGGGTATTGTGGCTGAAAGGTTTTATATTACCGCTGTTCCTGGATTATTATTTTTTTCTATAGACGAATATAACTTCTTACAATCTGTGTTTGTGATGATGCTTGGGAGCCTGGATTTGGGTGGGCCACCTGTTGAATGGCTTCAAAGGACATTTTTTTTTGCCCTTGCCTACATCTGTGCCATGTTAGTTATCTTTATTTGGTCTACTCGGGAAGCTGGCATTTTAAACAACAGCAGGAAACATTCTGGGTTCTAAACTGTCCCGTCGTTAGAAGCACTGTATAAAGAGAGGGGAAAACCCAATTCTTCTTGTTTCCATTGAGTGAAGAAAAGGCATCCCTGCTTGTCCAAAGTCCGAAGAAAAAACGTTGGTATTTCTGCAAAAAAGAGAGGGTGCTAAGAAGTCAGTCAGGATTTCATTGGGATGACGCTGTTCCAAGCAGTACCCGTTGCTTTAATTGTTATGTTTTATCGTGTTTTAATGCTTATGAAATTGTATTTATTCTAATGATGTTACCCTTCCTGAGCCCACTGGGCGGGATATTAGTGCACATAATAAATAAATAATGTTTTTCAAGCCTATATTTGTTTAAACCGATTTCATTTTTGTTCTGTATTTGGCAAGCAAAAAAACCCCAGGGAATCTTAAGTGAAGGATATCCGGTAATAAATTACTCAAGGAAGTGAGTAAACATCCTTGTGTCTCCCCACACAGAAGAATGATCACCTTCATGTACAAATTTAACTGTGTTCTTTTCTGTTTTTTCTCCTCGTGTGTGTAGACTTTTAAAAATCCCATTATAGCGAGCAGCATAGCGTTGACTCAGCAGGTTATTAAACAGTCTTTCTACATAACTGTGGGCAGGTTAGATGATATCGTTATTGGACCAGTTAGGCTGATAGAGTAAAGCTATACTATTCGTGGAGCTGCCCCACCCCCCAAAAGTATCATTTGTACTCTTATCAATATTGTCTGTCCAACATTGAGACCAGCGTGGAAGCTGTATTTATAACCCATCTAGATCTACTTTAAAGTGGGGCTGGTTCCCCACCAAGAGAAAGCTTGGGGCTCATATCAACTTTCTTGGACCTGAAGGGGCCGCAGCCCAAAGAAGAGGATGGCTTAGTTATGTTTGGTAGAGTGATAGAACAGTCAGTGTGTGAAGGTGGCTCTGAGGTAAATAAACTCTAAATAAAACAGTTGTTTTCACTTAAACATAAATAGAGTTTATTTAGAAGTAAAACAGCGCAATGGTTTCTCTGTGGTTCATAAGCAAAATGCTTCCAGATAGGTACATGAATGTAATGGTTTCAGATAGATACAGTTATTTTTTTCTCTGAAGTTCCTTAAACAGACATGGCCACAAAGGCCTATTTTTTTTCACTTAGGTCAATAAATTCCACAAAGAACAGAGATTCCTCTCACAGCACTTCACTCTTCACCCCCCCCACTCAACCATCTTTACCCTCACACACACGCACACACACACACACACACACACCGCAACCTTACACACAAAGCCTCTCCAAATCAACCAGCCAACCACCCCCCATCCAGCTACCATCCAGTCATAGCCACCTTCAATCACCCCCTCTTTCTTACTCTAGCAGCCTATATTTTCAACCGCAGCAACATACTCTTAAACCCCCACATTAAAACACAAATAAAATACACACACACAATGTTTACATGTCAAAACACCACACTAGCTCTGCCAGAGATCTGTTTGATATCTGAAATGATCCTGATAAAACAGTCATTAGGTTGAGAAGCATATCATAAAATGACTTTTTTTAAAAAAAAAAAAACCTTGGTTAAAAGAAATGCTTTTGATCTGGCACTTGAAGAAAGTAAGGTAGATGCCAGGGGACCCTCAGGCGAGTGGGCGTTACAAAGGCAAGGTGTCACCACTGAGAAAGTCCAGTCTTTGGTTACTGCCTTCACTACCTCCGCAGGTGGGGGCATGATGACCAGGGCTCATCTCAGCTTTCTTAGACCTGAAGAGGTGGCACAGGAGGAGGAGGAGGAGGAGGATGCTTAGGGCCTGGGCTAAGCCTTGGTGAAAGGCATATGAAAATGTGCTCTGTGGGCTATGTGCTCAGTTTACTAGTCCTGTACATTTCTGCGCCAGGCCTTGCTTTTTTATGTTCAGCTGCAGGTGACACGTTCCAGTTGTGTCTGTACCTGTGTGGTGGTTTTTATGTTTTAACAAGTACATGTTTTTGAAAGTATTCCTTTGTACTTGCTGAGCATCGGTAGCAGGGCTATTTTGGGGCAGGAACGGAGTTCCGGCTGGCTCCCAAGTTGGCCACACCCATCAGGAACTCATTAGCATAATAGGCCACACCCAACAGCAGAAACTCATTAGGATTGGCTACATTAGGGGTGTGTGGCCTAACATGCAAAGGAGTTCCTGCTACAAAAAAAGGCCCTGGGTTTTGACAACAAACAAGGTAAACAGAATAAGAAGCAAAAGGTGGGTGTGGCTGGATGAGCACACTCCTGGCAATAGGGGGCTGCGGCCTAATATGCTAATGAGCGGTGGTGTCAGGGTGTGGCCTATTATGCTAATGAGTTCCTGCTGGGCTTTTTCTACAAAAAAAGCCCTGGGTAAATGTTATCACAGTAGGCAATGCTACTGTATCTAAGGGAGACGGTGGCTGGGAAGGGAAAAGTTGGCAATTTCTAAGTGGTGAGGGGCAGGAGAGAGAAGGTTCAGAAAAACGGGTCGCTCTGTTGCCTCCTGTTCTGTTTATCCACGTCCTCATGTCCACCACGTGCAGAGACCACCCAAGACCCTCTCTGGCACAAAAACACAGAAGGGGGCACGACTCCATAGCTGTTATCATTCCTCCCCTCTTGTTTATTATCTCAGCTTCATTTGGTATTTGCATCCTGTATATACAGCACTCACTCGTGTTTGCCTTCTGCTTGCTGCCTAGTCTCTGATTGGTCCATTTGTGCCCATTCAGAAGGGTAGTTGGGATTTCAGCACAAGTTCTCTTTTACCGTGTTCATGGTCAGGAAAAGAGTTAAGTGCTCCTGAAGACAACAATATGGTTGTCTTTGATTTGTAAATGATTTTAACCTGTCAGTGTGTGACAGCTCTGTCCATTGGCTTGGCTGATGCAAGTCCGGATATTATGCAGGGATCCAAAAATCCTCTCTGGGGAGCAGTTGTGCGTGTAGCAGTGTGTCACAGAAGCAATACAAGAGCCAGGATGGTTGTTGTCAGGTACTGCTTACAATGTGAATGGGAGGGGCACCCGAAAAATTGTCCTCCTCCTGCTGCCCTGCAAATTATCCAAAGCGTGCAAAGAATAAATGTAACGAACCTGCCTGTCTGGCATCCTCCTATGCAGAAGTAACTCAGAGCTGCAAAAATCTGCTTGTCGGGACAACTACTCTCTGCTCTGGATAATGTGAGAGGACTATTCCATTTGACTTGGGAGGAGGGAGAAATGGGGTGTGGAAGCCGGCAAAATGTTCCAAAACTTAGCACAACAAAATCCATCCCGTCCCCATCCTTTCTGGAACAAGCAGCAATATGTGGGATAACTTTGGAGTAGAGTGATACAACAGACCCCCCCCCATCCTGCTGAGCTTTGGAGCAGTTGCTTCTGCTTGCTTAAAACCAGACACTGGGATTCCCTCCCCAAAATGCTGTGGTATGTGCAGAGCCCTTGGCTGGGGGTAGGGTCAGTGATTAAAGTCTCCAAACATCCGCTCTCTCTCTCTTTCTTTATGTGGGTTCAACGTCTGAGCAATGTTCCCTCTAAGCTATTGAGTCTTGTGAGCAGGAATTCTACTTTGTGAGCTGCTGGCATTAAAGTTGTGAGCGAGCCATTTGGCTCCTGCATCAATTAGTTTGCTCTGGAGCCCTCCTTCCTGAGCTAAG
>NW_015164716.1:275880-280176 GCF_001447785.1 Gekko japonicus | reverse complement strand
AAAATTAATTCTTATCTAAAACAACTGTTCCAGCTTATATTGGCAAAGAGGTCATCAGTGTCTTGTTTGAATTCGTTAAGGTCATGAGGTTTGGTGCTTAAGCAAAATCTTTCACAGCGAATGTTGTCACGCCTGGCAGTTTCAAAAATGACAATCTGGTTCTTGTGAAAACCATGGACTTCAATGGACTACTGTCTATTGCTGTGTTCCGACCCAAGGAGTGCTTTTGTTCGTTTTGGAATTTCACGAAGCTGCCTTATACTGAATCAGCCCATTGGTCCATCAAAGTCAGGATTGGCTACCCTTGATTGGCAGTGACTGCTCAGGATATCGGGTCAAGAAGCGTTTCACATCACCTGCTACCTGATCCTTCTGACTGGAGATGCCGGGAATTGCACCTTGGACCTTCTGCATGCCAAGCAGATGGTTCTGCCACTGAGCCACAGCCTCACTCATAGAAGGGAGAATTCAGTCACCGGTGGCTTTTCTCATCACAGCACTGCAGGGGGCCAGAGAAGTATCCCCTAGGAGCATTTCTCTGACGGCGCAAGTCCTGCATTGGGTGCAGACAGGGAAGTCTTGCTGGAGAGAGCCGTGCCTGCAACTACCGCTAAACTCCCCAGGCATTCCATTTGTGGTTCAACCTCCTTATTTTCAGTTGTGGTAAAGGTAGGGGTGGAAATCCTGTACTCCTGTTAAAATCCCTCTGTCTTAAGTGAGTGTTTCTCTTCATTTTGAGCAGCATTAGCAGGCTTGTTAAGCTCTGAAAAGCCTCACCAACAGAGAAACATTTTTCATTGAGTTAATCGGGATTTTGTAGAGGGCCATAAGGAGCTTAAATGTTCTGCTGACAACCGTCACTTTCATAAGTTTAGCAACCCACGATTACCCCAGTGCCCCCCATGATGAAAGAGTTTTAACATCCACACTGGTTTCCTTTTAATTTTGAAATGTTCTTATAGTGAAAGTACTACTGAAAATTGGAGTGATCTTTGGAGTCAACATGCCACCTCTGGATCCGTTTCCACTCGCCTTTCCCCTTCCAGCGGCTTACTAATCAGTGTCCTGTGTGTCTGGATGGTGACCAGGGTTTAACAGTGCTGAGTCTTAAATGCTCAAACTGAAAGGTGGTGCCTAAAGAAACCCTTCACCACCAAAGAACCCAAAACCCAGGAACACCCCCCCCCCAAATGTGAGTGAAGTTTTGGAATTACCAAGACACATCCAGAGGCATCAGCAGAAATTACAAAACAGGCTTCCCCTTCCAGTGGCTTACTAATCAGTGTCCTGTGTGTCTGGATGGTGACCAGGGTTTAACAGTGCTGAGTCTTAAATGCTCAAACTGAAAGGTGGTGCCTAAAGAAACCCTTCACCACCAAAGAACCCAAAACCCAGGCCCCCCCAAATGTGAATGAAGTTTTGGAATTATCAAGACACATCCAGAGGCACCAGCAGAAATTACAAAACGGGAATGAAGGCAGAAGATTATCAATCACATTCAATAACAATACTGCATGCAGGATGGCATACAAATCCAAGGAATAAGCGTTAAGTGTAATGAAACTTAGAAGAAGAAGAAGAGATTGGATTTATACCCCGCCCTTCACTACCCAAAGGTGTCTCAGAGCGGCTTACAAACTCCTTTCCCTTCCCCTCCCCACAACAGACACCCCCTGTGAGGTAGGTGGGGCTGAGAGAGCTCTTGACAGAAACTGCTCTTTTTCAAGAACAGCTCTTATCAGAGCTATGGCTTGCCCAAGGTCATCCAGCGAGGTGCAAGTGGAGGAGTGGGGAATCAAACCTGGTTCTCCCAGATTAGAGTCCGTGCACTTAACCACGACACCAAACTGGCTAGATGAACACATGAAGCTGTCTTCCACTGAGTAAGCCCCCTGGTCTGTCACAATCCGTATTGTCTACTCCAGGGACCTCCAACAAGCCAATTCCTAAGAAATACTTATCAAAATGGATGTTTACAGAGGGAACTGAACCTGCGGATCTCCTGAAATCCGATTTCCGAGCTTCTGGTAGCTACAGCTGAATGTTCTCAGTGAGCAGACGTGTTGAAAAGAGATCTTTAGCAAATAATAAAAAAATGTGTGTCGAGAATGAACTTCTAACTCATTAAAAAAAGGAAATAGAAAAACTACTAATATCTCCTGTTACTCAAAATCTGTAGAGACAACACCGAAAAGGAGACCGCTCTATAAAATGTAACCATGGATTCTGTCATTGAATTCAAAGGTGTTAAAAACAGTTAATCAAAGCACAAAGCAATGTGATACATTGGCTGTCAGAGGTATCTGGGCGAAGTATCTCAATGTCTGCTTTAGCATCCTTCACTGGCAGTAGTTAATTCCTTCTTGAAAATAAAGAACCTGCCAAGATAATAGCATCTTCCACCTTTGAGAAGATCGATTTGTACATTATAAGCAGTGTCCAAATGGCTGTATGATTCTCAGATAATGGGCGTTATACCCACTCTGAATTTATTAATGGCTTTTTAAAAAGCCATTCTACTAAAGAATGTCCAAGCTAAAGACGTTGGAAGGAAGTTGCTGGAACTGATCATATTGTGCCAAGATCAGGCATTATTACCAGGGGTCATTTCGTAGAAAAAGAGGCACAGGAGCTCATTAGCATAACTCATAAGCATAAATTATTTGCATATGCCAAACACCCTGACATCACCGGAAGTGTGTCAGAAGGCAACACCCACCGCTCAGGCTCCACTGGACTGTTTTGGATTGCTGGCTATTGGGGGGGGGGTGCAGATCTGTCCTCGCAGAGGAGGGAGAGCTTGTACCTGAATAAAACTTGGTCTTAAAGGTGCCACTGGACTCTTTTGGACGGGGGCGGGGCGGGAGGGGGGCTCTGCAGCTTACCTGGCTGCTTCTTGCTCTGACTGAGAGCTGCTGGGAGCAGGGGGCGGGGCTTGTTGCATGTGCCCGCCCCCTGGGCTCTTTACTGCCGGAGCTCCGCTCCTCTGCGCTCCTGCAGGAAATGACCCCTGATTATTACTGCCAAATGAACATGCATGGTGTATCTGTCTTCTACTGCACATCTTCAGTCCCTAGGTTGCAGGCAATCATTCAGGCTGGACACCATACTTAACGATTTGTTATGATTTCTGAATTGGTAGCCATCGCTTGCAGTCTACCGGAATTATAAGTGATGGGCTGGGCTGAAATAGGTTTGCAAACATTTGCTGCTCTTGGAGTTCATGGCAGGCTGTAATTAAACTGTAATTGGGCATGAACACAACTTCTTGCTCCACCTGAGTACTCCTGTGGTGTCTCCCTCCTCCTATTGGACGCGGAGTATGATTTTTAAAAAAGTTTACTCAAGCTGCTAATTCGCTGTGACTTGTGAATGCACACACCTTGTTTATCCCCTGCAAGCTTGGAGTCTTAAACCCCCAGTTCAAAATCCTGGCTTGTGGAAGTAAACTCTCTCCATTTTCCCAAGGAACTTGCACTCAAGTACCTTGGCAGTCCTGAGCTTGATCGAATCAGGAAGTTTACACTTGAGCTCCCCATATATGAAAGGAGGGGGGGGGGTTAGAGGAGCCATGGGGAGTGTGTGAATGTCGCAACCAGCTGTGCTTCTGCCAGATTGCATGTAATTATGGCTTGTTGTGATGTCCAACTGAAGTCCGTGGAATGTGCTTGAGCATTCTGCACACTCGACTTATTCCTTCTTTTCTTGGCAGGCAGTTCGCAACCATTGGAATCAGTTTGGGCACTGTTCGTCTGCACATCTGCCCTCCCTCTGCATTTTCACAGTTGGGGGGGGGGTCAGTTTCTTCCGACACTTGCCTGAAGTGATCAGGGTTTTCAAGGGCAGGTGCTGTTGTCATTGGTGGACTTACAGCACTTCCTTTCATTTGTTTGCACATGCTTATATCGATACACCTCAAACATGCCTGCGTTTTTTTAAAAAATCGCACTAAAATATCAATATCGATATATTGCTGTAATGATCAGTCATTTGTTTGTTCTTTCATCATAACTAGTGGACATAGTTATTCAAAGTGTTTTGCTTTTGCCCTTCTCACCATATAATGTTATAGAAGGCATTTTTGGTTTGTTATAGAAGGCACTACAGTCTGGTGGAGTGGTTAAGTGCGTGGACTCTAATCTGGGAGAACCGGGTTTGATTCCTCACTCCTTCTCCACATGCAGTTGCTGGTGTGACCTTGGGCCAGTCATAAGCTCTCTCAGAGCTGTTGTCTCAAGAACAGTCCTTGAAAGAGCTCTCTCAGCCCCACCTACCTCACAGGGTGTCTGTTGTGGG
>NW_015164716.1:261260-275833 GCF_001447785.1 Gekko japonicus | reverse complement strand
TCAGGTTGGGCACCGTTCTTCTGCCCATCTGCCCTCCCTCTGCATTTTCACAGCTGGGGGGGGGTCAGTTTCTTCCGACACTTGCCTTAAGTGATCAGGGTTTTCAAGGGCAGGAGCTGTTGTCATTGGTGGGCTCACAGCACTTCCTTTCATTTGTTAGCACATGCTTATATCGATACACCTCAAACATGCCTGCATTTAAAAAAAAATCGCACTAAAATATCAATATCGATATATTGCTGTAATGATCAGCAATGTTCCCTCTAAGCCGTGGGGTCTTGTGAGCAAAAATTCTACTTTGTGAGCTACTGGCATTAAAGCTGTGAGCGAGCGATTTGGCTACTGCATAAATCAGTTTGCTCTGGAGCCATCCTTCCTGAGCTAAGACAAAAATGTGTGAGCCGGAGGCTAAAAAACTGTGAGCTAGCTCACACTAACTCAGCTTAGAGGGAACACTGGTGATCAGTCATTTGTTGTTCTTTCATCATAACTAGTGGACATAGTTATTCAAAGTGTTTTCCTTTTGCCCTTCTCACCATATAATGTTGTAGAAGGCACTTTTGGTTTGTTATAGAAGGCACTACAGTCTGGTGTAGTGGTTAAGTGCGTGGACTCTAATCTGGGAGAACCGGGTTTGATTCCCCACTCCTTCTCCACATGTAGCTGCTGGTGTGACCTTGGGCCAGTCATAAGCTCTCTCAGAGCTGTTGTCTCAAGAACAGTCCTTGAAAGAGCTCTTTCAGCCCCACCTACCTCACAGGGTGTCTGTTGTGGGGAGGGGAAGGGAAAGGAGCTTGTAAGCCGCTCTGAGACTCCTTTGGGTAGTGAAGGGTGGGGTATAAATCCAATCTCTTCTCCTTCTTTTCAAGAAATGCTCCAAATGTGGAACAAAGATGATGAGGTCTGATGAACACTCTATTTGCCTTGTTGGTTTGGGCCAAGGATATGTCGTGGTGCCTTGTTTGGTGTAGTGGTTAAGTGCGTGGACTCTAATCTGGGAGAACCAGGTTTGAGTCCCCACTCCTCCACTTGCACCTGCTGATGTGACCTTGGGTCAGTCACAAGCTCTGGCACAGCTGTCCTTGAAAAAGAGCAGTTTGTGTCAGAGTTCTCTCAGCCCCACCCACCTCACAGGGTATGTGTGTTCTTCTTCTTCTTGTTGTAAGCACTGCCAGAAATTCACCTTGAAAACCTGTTCTGACCATGCTGCCCGTTTGAAGGCTTGCTTGTGGGAAAAGGCAACCTAGTTCTAATTCTTTTCCACACAGGATATTTGGAATACCCTTGTAATCAACCTGCCTTGGCATAATACATATCTGTTGTTCTGACCATGCTGCCCGTTTGAAGGCTAGCTTGTGAGAAAAGGCAACCTAGTTCTAATTCTTTTGCCACACAGGATATTTGGAATGCCTTGTAATCAACCTGCCTTGGCACTAATATATTTTTGCATGTCATAGTGTGCACTGACCACTGAGGAAGGTCTTGGAAGCCAAAATGTGTTTGGTCCGGTTTTAATGTGGTTCAAGGTTATCAGCCTAGATATATTGAATTATTGGTTGTGTTTTATTGGTTCAAAGCTTTTAACCTAGAAATATTGATATGTATCAGGTTATATAGAATGGGATGGACTAGAGATCTCTTCAAGAAAATTGGAGAAATCAAGGGAGCGTTCCATGCAAAGCTGGCCATGATAAAGGACAAAAACGGTAGGGACCTAACAGAAGCAGAAGAGATTAGGAAGAGATGGCAAGAATACACAGAAGGACTATACAAGAAGGACCTCAATGTCTTTGACAACCTCGATGGTGTAATCACTGACCTCGAGCCAGACATCTTGGAGTGTGAAGTCAAATGGGCCTTAGAAAGCATTACTAACAGCAAAGCTAGCAGAAGTGATGGTATCCCAGGAAAGCTATTCAAAGTCTTAAAAGATGATGTTGTTAAAGTGCTGCACTCAATATGCCCGCAAATTTGGAAAACGCAACAGTGGCCACAGGATTGGAAAAGGTCAGTTTACATTCCAATCCCAAAGAAGAAGAAAGCCAAGGAATGTTCAAACTATCGCACAATTGCACTCATTTCACACACTAGCAAGGTCATGCTGAAGATCCTACAAGCTAGGCTTCAGCAGTACGTGGATAGAGAACTGCCAGAAGTACAAGCTGGGTTTCGAAGAGGTAGAGGAACGAGAGATCAAATTGCCAACATTCGCTGGATTATGGAGAAAGCAAGGGAGTACCAGAAAAACATCTATTTCTGCTTCATTGACTACGCTAAAGCCTTTGACTGTGTGGATCACAACAAACTATGGCAGATCCTTAAAGAGATGAGAGTACCAGACCACCTCATATGTCTCCTGAGAAATCTGTATAGATGGTGGCAGCGTGCCCGCGACGAAGCATCAAGAACATCTTATAGGATGTTTATGAGATCGCTTGCTTGACTGCCGGCGTGGGAGTGCACAGAAGATCGAAGATGAAAACAGGGTTGCTCTTCCCCATAACTGTTGTTCATCAAGTTGTCTTTTGTGCCGTTGCACACTCCTTCCCTTCTGCCCTGCCATGAGCTCTCTGTTGTTTGTATCGAGTTTTTCTTCCTCCTAATGAGGGCTCTCAGCGGCTCAGGAGAACTGAGGGAAGGGGAGTGCCTCCCCTTGAAGCACATGACCATTGAGTGGGGAAACGGCATCTGGTGCTCTCCAGAGTGTTGAAAATGTTTTAGAAAGAGCCAGAGAGGTGTTCAGAGTGGTAGACCTGCGCATGCACATTCCCAGTGTGTGCCTGCACAGAAGTGAACTTGATGAACAACAATTGCAGGTAGCTGCAACACTGTTTTCTTTTGTATAACAGGTTCTGTTTTTTAGTCTGTTTATAATGAAGGCTATGCCATGGACTATAAGGAAGGCCGAGCGCCGAAGAATAGATTCTTTTGAACTATGGAGCTGGAGAAGACTCTTGAAAGTCCCTTGGACTGAAAGAAGATCAAATCAGTCAATCCTAAAAGAAATCAACCCTGACTGTTCCCTGGAAGGCCAGATAATGAAACTGAAGCTCAAATACTTTGGACACCCAATGAGAAGGGAGCACTCACTGGAAAAGAAGACCCTGATGCTGGGAAAGATTGAAGGTCAGAGAAGAAGACGGAGACGGCAAAGGATGAGATGGTTAGACAGTGTCATCGATGCAATGAACATGAAATTGAGCCAACTTCAGAGGACGGCGGAAGACAGGAGGGCCTGGCGGGAGCTGGTCCATGGGGTCGCGAAGAGTCGGATTCGACTGTGCGACTGAACAACAAATGCCATGGACTGAGGTCTGCAGCTAACATAGGTATTTAACTGGAAGTGATTCAGATATATGTGGACTTGAGTGTATATACGTTTATACTGCACACACATATTTCTAGTATGCATGTATTTACTATATGCCCGTGTGTGTGTATGCTAATATTTCTAGAATTCTCTGAGAAAAGGGGATTTGCAGCAAATGAAAATATAATGAACCCAAGAACAGCCTTGAAAACAAGGCCAGAAATAAAATGCTGCAGCTGCTTAGGAAATTAATTGTTGAAATAAAGAACAATGAAATGAACCCCTGAGATCCAGGCAATGAAAAGTATATTTTATTGTCAAATTTTATTTGTAATGTGCAGGCGCAAGAGTAAGCGCTGAAACAGAAAGAGCTATGTTTGGTTCAAGGCCTCTGGATGGCTGTTCCTTGAACCTCCAGAGTGAGAAAGCTGGTAACTGTTTTTGACCACAGGAGGAAGACCGGTAAAAAGGACAAATAGTTCTCAAGGATCTTCAGGGCTGTGCAGTACAGAACCTATGGAGCACAATTTTTAAAGACGGACTAATGATAGCTGAAGTTGATTGCAAGACAATTTGAATCTGCACAAGTAAATTTTATTTGGGACTGCAAGTTAAAGGTGCCTTTTTGTGTTCTGAAGCTATTTTGATTCTGGTGTGTTACTGTGGGAAGGAAAAAGAAGGTTTTTCTGAAATTGGGCATTAGCTCTTTATCATTAAAGTGCTGTCAGCTCATCAAAAAGTTTCCTGTAGTCAGCTTTTAAAAAAATATTTAGATGTATTTCAATAGAATTTATTAAAAGAAGTTGATAAATCACCTATGCATTTTTGTTCTGTTGACAGACCTACCTCTCATTACTACATAATTTCTATGGCAGTATTTTTTAAAAAAGAATAAGGATGTCATTTGGTTGTTTATTTATTAAAAAGCTAATCACTTGATTTAGCAAGCTGCTTAGAATGCATACCCTCTCTGTTGGGAAAATGCTTGATTGATATCAGGGGGTACAACATCCATACAGTGACTTTTTAATTGGAGTCTAGCAGTATGCTCCATCTTGGCCAAAATCAATGACTCTGTGAGATCCTTGGTGCATGTACAGAGTTCCATGTGTGTATTGGTGCCTGGATTAGATACGGTGAGCATCAGTTGGAGGGATGAGCATCCAAAGGAAGTGTTGTCTGCTTAAATATTCTGGCACAGCTGGTCACGAGCAGAGGAGCACGAATCTTGAGGGCTAGTTTGCCATGGTTGCCTGGGACTGGTAGTCGGTTAGATGGACCACATCAAGAACAAGTTCTGCTGGAAATTACAGAGGCATTGGGGGCGTCAGTTTGGCTGCATTCAGACAGCAAGGCTGACCTGTGGTTCAGGCAACAGGTAGGGAATCTGCCTTGTTGCTAGGCTGTTGTCTGGTGTATCTTGCGCTGTCTTCTCACACAGAGGGGGATGAAAGAATCCTGATTTCGGCCCTCATTCAGCCAGGAGGAGGCAGGAGAAGAGGGAGGGTAAGTTGCTTCCTCCCTGCCTCTCCCCACCCCTGCCTGCCTGGGGCCAGGGAGGGCCTTTGCGGTTCTTCCTTGCACTCCCACCAGCCTTGCAGGTCCACCGCCGGGCCCCTCATGGGGCTCGGCAGTGGAGCTGCAAGGCTGGCGGTGGCGGCCGGGACCGTTGGGGGCGGGGTGTGTGGCCTTATGACACGTTTCCGGTGATGTCAGAGGGTGTGGCCTTATGACACACTTCCGGTGATGTCAGGGGGTGTGGCATATGCTGATGAGTTATGCTAATGAGTCCCCCTAGCTCTTTTTCTACGAAATGACCCCTGATTAGAAACTGACTCTGGCGACCTGTAGTGTCAGAAAGGGAGACAGGGGCGTTTGCCGGAGTTCGTTCTTCTCCCTGCTGTGACAAAGGTTCTAGACCAGAGTTTCATTTGGGTTAAATTTGCCATCCAAATACAGCCTTATGGTGGAATACTTTGGCCAGTTACTAGAGAATAAGCCATCTGGGCTTTGGCCAAAGATGTATAGCTTTAGGTGTAAGTCGTCCATTCAGATGGGGCTCAACTGGTGGCTTGTTGTGGCAGGCAAATGGGTTGTGCCCTCACGAAAGGCCGGGAGTACCAGGACCAGTGTTCCCTCTAAGCTGAGTTAGTGTGAGCTAGCTCACAGTTTTTTAGCCTCTGTCTCACACCTTTTTGTCTTTGCTCACAAAAGATGGCTTCAGAGCAGAATGATTTATGCAGCAGCCAAGTCGCTCTCTCACAACGTTCATGCCAGTAGTTCACAAAGTAGAATTTCTGCTCACAAGACCCCACAGCTTGGAGGGAACATTGCCCAGGACTGCTGACTCCTTTCTTGTTTTAAACAAAGAAGAGTTTTTTGGAGAAGGCGGCAGGAAGAGAGAGAGGGGAAGTGTGTGTCTCTTCCACCATATGCAGGAAACTGCCTTGTATCTGAGTCAGTTTACATCAGCGTTGTCTACTCTGGCTAGCAGCCGCTCCCCAAGTCAACATCCTTCATACCACCTATGATGACACAATCCTTTTATTAACTGGAGGTGTGAGGGATTGAACCTGGGACCTTCTGCCTGCTAAGTATGTGCTCTGCCACTGAGCCATGGCGCTTCCTATTAATAGCGAAGTAAAAATAAAAAAATTAAAATTGGATCCTGTGTTGCCAGCGGGGTTAAAGAAGGATCCCAGGGGGTCTGCGGGTAGGGTACTTGGACCAATGACAAGCTTGTTCCCCCCCAAAAAAAAAAATAATCAAAGCTCACTGAAAGCCATGTTCACTTCCCTCGATCATGTTGTGGCGTTTTTACACAGTTCCTTTATTTGCTTGTAAAAGCAAAGCCTCTTCCGTCCCCTGCCAGTTCTCTTGTATTGCTAACTACCGCAGTGTAAAAAGATTAAATATAAGACCTTACATTTTAAACCAGGCTAAATGACAGTGTCAGTATGCCGAGAGGATTTCACTGAAAGCCGTTTGGCATTCATCCAGCCCGGCGGCTGTGTCTGTCAAGTAATGTTGAAATTAACAGATACTGGGAAATATTTCAAATTCTTAGGGGCTACTATCAGATTACTCGATGTACAAAAAAAAATTGTTATCAACACTGCCTTTTTTATCGTTTGGGCAAATGGGTACCTGGGGTTTTCTAGGTAATGCTTCTGTTGTTTGTGTCCCTGATGCAATTTGAATCCAGCCATCGGGCTACGCAACTGAATGCTTTTGCAGTTGTAAGGGTGCATCGAGCTCTGCCTCAGCAGACAAATAAAAATTAGAGGGTGTGAGAAATGTTTGAAGAAAGCTGTGGAGCAACAAATACCTGAATGGGAAACTGATAGCAAAACATTTGGCTGTGTTTTTTCTCCTCTTTGAATATTTGGGAAATGCATTTAAGATTTTGGGTCAGCCTGCATAAGGGGGAGCCACTTTGTTTTCTCCATGTCAGCGATAAACAGTTTTGCAGCTTCTCATGATGGGAGTTGAAATGTGTGGCTTCTGGGCAAGGGTGCCGGGCAAGAGGCTGCTGTGCATTCACATTTGACAAGGTGGTGGATTGCATGAGCACAATAAAGTGGTTTGGTGTACAGGCTGGAGTGGCGAGACTGAAGTTTGGAACCAAACAAAGGCATGATTTCACACATGCGCAATAATGCCGTTTCAGTCCATTTCAGTGACTGTGGGTCAGGTCACATGGACATTTAGTGCGGGCTTCACTGCTGATCCCTCGCGCATTAAAGTTTCCTGTTCATATTGGAAAACCCGCCTCCCGCACCGAAGCGGGCTGAGTCCTGCGGTTTCCGCTCTTTCTATCCGCGTTTTCTGACACCCGTTGGAACAGGTGTTTTCCGATAGCTTGCGCATTGTATCCGCGGTTTTGGTATCTGGAAAGCAATCCGCCGTGATTGCGCTACCCTCCCCCCTTTTTTGTGTTTCCGGTTTAAGTTATGCGCATGTGCAAACAGGCGCTAGCTTTTATTTTGGTCTTCTTAGTTTGTATGTACGCCCAAGCGCATGCGCAAATTAAAAAAAAAAACCACGCCGCCACGGGGACGGCACGCTGTGTGATCAGTACTTCGCAAGAGTGAAGCAGAAGACAGAGGGACCGTCTGACCACCTCCAAGCGATATAAAATATCGCGGATAGAAGAACTACGGGAAAACTAGCGCTGTAAGAGGTCCGTGTGACCGCGGCCTGTTTGCAGGTCGATTTTGCCATTTCATGCAGTAAGATCCAGTTGCAAAGTGCAGTGAAAGTGGATTGAAAGTGCATTATTTCATGTGCGTGTGTGAAAGCACCCACTGAGTCTGCTCTTTTTTGGTCCGTGTTCATCATTGCTTGGGTCTATTGCATGAATACAAACATCAGATTGGCCAGAATAACCTGTTGCCAACAAATGCAGATTGTGTCATTTATTCCCATTTGCTTGCCTAGAAAAGTCTGTTTCTGCCCTGCTGTCTCTTTGTGGGTCCGGGGAGGCACTGAAAGCCTCCTGTGAGTCCCTTCAACCTTCCGGGCTCTAGGGCGGGGGGGGCAGGCAACCCTCTTCGCCACCAGGGCTGAAAACAAAGCAGCGTCTGCCTGGGAGGGGATTGGTGTCCCAGCAAAGGGGTGGGAGATAAGGGTGGGCCCTGGGCAGACACACTGGGGGGACACACCAAGCCCCACGGGTGATGCTACCTGTCTCTTGGGGACGCGTGTTGAACTCAGCTGGTTGCTGCGCCAGTCAGGGAGCTGATGGCGGGCACTAAGCCCGTCCTGTTGCTGTCCATCTCGTGCCCTGCTCTCCTAGGAGCACATCGGTGGTTTGGGTGGAGATGTGGCCCTAGGTGCCCAGGGGTTGTGTGCCACTGCGGAGTGGCACAGTGCAGCGAGAACGGATGGCTTCTCGCTAGACGTAGTTTACAGACTGGGAGCCAGCCTGTGAAGACCCACTTGCTTCTCCCCGCCCCCCCTCCAGAGCACGTCCCCGACCCATTGCTGGCTTAGCCAGACCAGATTCCCTGATAACCATCCCTTGCAAGCCTGTGGTTTCAGTCTCCAGGTTGACGAAAGAACCATGTTTTGTGCCCCCCCCCCCGTGTGTGTGTGTGTGTGTGTGTGTGTGTGTGTGTGTGTGTAATGGGAAGTGCTGGTTTAATCCTGGGAAGGGAGCAGCGGAAAGCGGCTCAGACTGGTGAGTCCGGTGCCAGATTTGCAAGCAGTAATTTTTACTGTTTTGAACTATGGTGCTGGAGAAGACTCTTGAGAGTCCCTTGGACTGCAAGAAGATCAAATCAGTCAATCCTAAAAGAAATCAACCCTGACTGTTCCCTGGAAGGCCAGATAATGAAGCTGAAGCTCAGATACTTTGGCCACCCAATGAGAAGGGAGCACTCACTGGAGGAGAAGACCCCGATGCTGGGAAAGACTGAAGGTCAAAGAAGACGGGGATGGCAAAGGATGAGATGGTTAGACAGTGTCATTGATGCAACGAACATGAAATTGAGCCAACTTCAGAAGATGGCAGAAGACAGGAGGGCCTGGAGGGAGCTGGTCCATGGGGTCGCGAAGAGTCAGACTCGACTGCGACTGAACAACAACAACAACAACAACAAATTTTACTGGGTCCTGTAGCCAATACAATACATCTGTTTTAGAGATGGTCTTTGATTGTGCAAACCGTTTGGGGTTTCTTCAGGGAGGAATCATGGAGAGCCAGTGGGGGGAGCAGTGGTTAGAATGTCAGACCAGAACCAGAAAGACTTGGGCTCGAACCCCCATCCGCCATGAAACCCCCTGCATCACACCGGGCCCCTCTCTCTCTCTCTCTCTCTCTCTCTCTCTCTCTCTCTCTCTCTCTCTCTCTCTCTCTCACACACACACACACACACACACACACACACACACACACACACACACACATCGTCAGGGTAAAATGGAGGAGAAAGGGAGAATGATGGGTTGGGTCCAGGTCCTGTGGCTGTGAAGGGCTTCCATCTTGAAGCTCTCCCCTGAAATCCTGCAGCACCTGCGGTTTCCCCTCACCCAGGAGCAGGACTTTGGGAAGGCTTTTCAAGGCCCTGCGGGAGGGGAGAGCGGCAGACGTCAAGCTGCACGGGTAAGAGCCTGGAGTGATACTGTGCTGGATCCCGTCCTGTGGATGCTCCCCTGAGCTCCGTGGAGGAAGGGGAGGGTGGAAATACACTCAGTACATAGACACATTTGTACCTCTGCGCACTTCCCTGCCATCCGTGATGCATTAGCAATTTTGCTTTTTTTGTAATATTTCCCTATGGCCAGATGAATGTGGTGGTGGTGTTCTTTCTTTTCTTTTCTTTTTTTAAAAAAATGTTGTTCCATATAGTTTTTTATTATTATTATTATTATTATTATACATTTCTGGTCTTGGGCACTTCTTGGGTTCGTTTATACTTTTTTTTTCTTGCTATGCTAGGGGGCACGCCTGCCTTTATTAGACTTTATAATCTGGCCCTTCCGCAAACAATGTACTCAGCGTAGCTGTGGAGGAGAGATTATCCAAAGGAGATCTTTCCCCCTCCCCCCCCCTGCATTCTTCCTGATTTGAAGTGGAAATTCTTTTCAGAACGAGGGCCTTGCTGTCCGCATAGCTTCTCTCCCTGAACTCTGGGCCGTAGCAGAGCAGAGCCGTTTTGCCCAACAGCTCTTAATCCCTGCTCTTGTATTCTTTCTCATCCTGGGATCTGTTAGATGCCCGTCGGCATTATCTGTCAAGAGATGCTTTGCGTGAGCACAGCTGAGGAGAGGTTTTCAGGGCTTCCCGTTTTCGTTGTGTAGCTGAAAGTGTGCTGAAACTTTTCAGTTCAGAAATACACTCAGCCTTAGCCAGGGCCCGGAATGCAAAAGAGAAGGAAAGGACAGCAGCTAAAGCAATGAATGTAGGCTAATCTGCTGCTGGGGGGAAATGGGGAAAGGATTTTGATTGCCAGAATGGGGGCGAAGGCTGTCCCTTTCATGCGCCGCTTCTCGTGAGATTTCAAGGATTCCGAAATGCTTTCCCTGACCTGGATAACCCAGGCTAGCCTGATTTCATCAGATCTCAGAAGCTAAGCAGGGTCGACCTTGATTAATATTTGGGTGGGAGACCGCCAAGGAATACCAGGGGTGCAATACAGAGGCAGGCCATGGCAAACCACCTTTGAACGTCTCTTGCCTTGGAAACCCTCCTGGGTCACCATAAGTTGGCTGCGACTTGATGACGCTTTTCATCACCACCACCAAGACGCAAGGAAGCCCACAACAGACAGGGTTGCTGGACCTTATTGGTGAGGCGTTCTCCCTCCTCCTCCTTGGCTAATTTTCAGGAAGATTGCAAGCCGTGGGGCAAGGAGGCGAGTGCCCACCATCCCCCTGGCCGTTGCCCCATGGGCTCCATCCGCAGAGCGATTGGTGAGTGAAAGGGCAGGGATCCGGGAAGTGCCCAGTGACTCTCCAAGGGTGGCAGATCAAGATGGGCGGCCATGTTAGTCTGTCCGTAGTCGTAGGAAAGAGCGAGAATCCAGGAGCACCTTAATACAACTTGTGGCAGGGGTGGAGCTTTCCTGAGACACTGCTCACTTGAGGTTGCTAAAGAAATGAGCCATGACTCAGGAACGTCCATACCCTGTCTTATATTTGTTAGTCTTGAAGGTGCTCCTGGACTCTGTCTCTTTTCTTCTCCTACAGACAGAGTAACACGGGCACCCACCTTGGTCTACACTTGATCTATATCTACATCTTGATCTGTGTTCTTCAGATATCTGGAGAAGTGAGCCCTGGCTCAGGAAAGCTCCTCCCCCCCCCCGCCACCAGGGGGGGGAGTCTTTATGGTGCTCCTGGACCCTGGCTCTTTCCTGCTCCTCCAAGGGTGGGAGAGTCTTTGTGTGGGCTTTCCCTGCAGGCGCCCAGCTGCAGCCCAGCTTCCCCTCCTTTCCGGCCCCCAGCAGCAAGTGTGCTGTTGCAAGAGAGCCATGTGGCGCAGGGGAGGGAAGCGGCTGGGTCTCCCCCGGCAGCAGCTGTCTGGTGATAACAACGGGATTGGTCAGGCTTGGGCGGGCAGCTGCGAGGGCTGGTCAGCGTCATCTGTCCAGCGACTGCTGCCCTCCCGTTGCTCCTGTCAGCAGGCTCAGCTGTCGGCACTCAAAAGGCAGAGAGCCGCTGAGTGCAGGGAGATAACCATTTCTTCCGCCCCCCCCCCCCCGCTTTCTCGGCATCTCTTGCTTTGCTTAGCTTTGCTTTGCACCACCCTTGGAGAAGATGGGGGTGGCCAGCTCTGCAAACAGGGACATCCCGGACTGTGGACAGAGCTGGGGTGGGGTGGTTGGGGCCAGAGCCCTGAGTAGGGCAAGTGACAGAAAGAAGTGGTTTCCCCATGGTGGGCACCATGACATCATGTGGCTTGAGGTGGGGGGAAATGGCCCCTTGTTTTCCTTTTCTGGCAAGTGCTCAAATCCAGGCTGAGTGTTTTCTGCTCAGTTGCCGGCCTGTTTGGAGTAGTGGTTAAGTGTGCGGACTCTAATCTGGGAGAACCGGGTTTGATTCCCCACTCCTCCACTTGCACCTGCTGATGTGACCTTGGGTCAGCCACAAGCTCTGGCACAGCTGTCCTTGAAAAAGAGCAGTTTGTGTCAGAGCTCTCTCAGCCCCACCCACCTCACAGGGTGTCTGTTGTGGGGAGGGGAAGGGAAAGGAGTTTGTAAGCCGCTCTGAGACTCCAAGTGAAGGGCAAGGGGTATAAATCCAATCTCTTCTTCTTCTTCTTCTTCTTCTTCTTCTTCTTCTTCTTCTTCTTCTTCTTCTTCTTCTTCTTCTTCTTCTTCTTCTTCTTCTTCTTCTTCTTCTTCTTCTTCTTCTGTTAGATGACTGGGGCGGGGGGTCCACACATTTAACAGGGGTCATGTGTTAAATCTGAGTGAAGGCTGAAGGACCAGTCACATTTGGCTCCATGTGTCCAAGTCTCTTCCTGAGCGTGGATAACAGAGACATCCACCGAGTCCTCTGTCCAATTTGCTGGTGCTTCATGGTGAGTCACTGAGGTGCGTGAAGAGACCCCGGCCTCTTCCGCACTGTCATTTTGGTCACTCGTTTGTTCCTATTGCTTTGGGTCGCCCCCCCCCTCCCCTGGCCGGCTTTTCCAAATGTGTTTTTGCTCCCTCTGAGACTACTAGAGGAAGCAAAACACATTTTTTTTTGGGGGGGACCCCTGAAGCGACAGGGACAAACAAGTGACCCAAATGACAGTGCGGAACAGCAGCCTGACAGAATCTCTGCTTCCGCTCCAGCTGGGGAGGGCCGGGAGAGCTCTTGGCCCGATGCCTTGTCTTGAAAGAGAGAGGGCTACCTGTATGAGGGCAAGAGGGCACTGGAATAGTCTGCGAAGGGCCACATGGATGGCCTTCCCTTAAAATAGCCCTTGTGCACACATGAACACGTCCCAGGTATTTCTGAAACTGGAAAACTCCAGCTGAGGATTTCAAAAGACAGCTGAAGCACGGACTGAGGAATTTCAAAAACTAAAGTCAAGTGGTTGCGGTTTGCCTTAAGAAGGATGGTGTGAGAAGTGTTTGGGCCTCATTGAACTTACTACTGAGGACTCAGCTGTCCGTCCCTAGGTTGACTCTGTTCTCTTAGTAGGGAGATAACGTGGTATATAGTCAACTTTGCCTTTTTGTATGCAAGTCTTAACATGTTTAAAGTGTGTGTGGTCAGCCAAAGGCACTCGTATCTTACTATAAGAATAAAAGAAGCTTGCTTTCCATTACTCATAGCAAACTTTTAAAGAGTGGGTTATAAATCTAATACTTGAGATCCTGAAGTGTTATTGCATGAGGACTAATACCTGTTAAGCACCTGAGAAAAAGAAGGAAATGCAAAGCTCATTTGAATTTGTTGGATTGTTTACGTTTATCGGTTGGGGGGGGGAGGTAACTAAGAATTTGGAATCCACATGTGGGCTGCCATTTCATGTTAAACTGGAGCAATGGTTTTTCTCAAAATGACTTGGAAATCTTGGGGTCCCTTAGAAACATTGTTAAGACTTCCAGCTCAAGGATGTCTGGAATTCTCATATGGATGTCCTATCACACGGCTTATCCTACCATGGTGGGGCCCTTGCTCAGTGGCAGAACATCTCCTTGGCATGCAGAGGGTCCCAGGTTCAATCCTTGGCATCTCCAGGTGGTAGGTGGTGTGAAAGACCTCCACCTGAGACTCTGGAGAGTTGCTGCCAGTTTGAGTAGACCATACTGACCTTGAGGGACCAGTGGTCTGATTCAGTAGGTGGCAGACAGCTTATCTCACCTTGACTGAACTTTCTCTGCAACAGTCTAGGCCCCAGTAGCTTGAATGGCAAAATGGCACTGCATTGGTTGCATGCACTATCTTCTGTAAACTGATATTGTATGTGCCAGGCCTCGCCAATGACACAGAGGGTGTGTGTGTTGGGCTGTAGGAAGAGGTGAAAGGAGTTTGGGTTGATGAGGAGGCCTAGCAAAGTCCTGCATGAGTTGTGCCCTGCCAAGCTGAATTCTTTCCTCCAGGACTCAATATGGCTCCTGCCTACATGGGTTGTGGTTGACAAGCATCTGGCAGGCCACAGGGAAGGCTGGAGGGCTGCGTTTGGCTTGGTGGGTCGCAGATTGTGTGCTTCAGGCTCATATGCTGCAGCAGTCCATAGATCCCAAGGACAGCAGTCCCTGTTTCCTGTACCTTCAGTCTTGAGAACATAAGAGAAGCCAATGTTGGATCTGGCCAGGGGCCCCTCCGGTCCCACACTCTGTGTCGCACAGTGGGCAGAGCCCAGGTGCCCTCAGGAGGCCCAGCAGCAGGGCCAGGACACTAGAAGCCCTCCCACTGTGCACCCCACCCCCAGCACCAAGAATACAGAGCATCACTGCCCCGGACATAAGAACATAAGAGAAGCCATGTAGGGTTAGGCCAATGGCCCCTTCAGTCCAACACTCTGTGTCACACGGTGGCCAAAGCCCAGGTTCCCTCAGGAGGTCCACCAGCATGGCCAGAATTCCAGAAGCCCTCCCACTGTTGCCCCCCAGCCTTGATCTGTACAAGTCTTTTCCTCTTTCTGTGAAATACAGAAGGGTACATTGGCTTCACCAGTAGACCCTAAACAAACCAAGTGAAATTAGGATCACTGTACATGACGGCTTGTTTGTGTGCTTCTCGGGCCTAATACTTTTGTTTGTGTGCTTCTCCCCCCCCCCCCCCCCCCGGGGGGCCGGGGTTTGGTTGGGGAAAAAGG
>NW_015164716.1:256696-261244 GCF_001447785.1 Gekko japonicus | reverse complement strand
CTTCCCCCCCCCCCCCCGCCAGGGAGCACGGGTTTGGTTGCGAGAAAATGGCCAGCATTATCCAAGTACTGTACTTTCCTGTGCGGAGGGAGTCGTCGTGTTCAGGACCGATTATAGTCAGGTAAGTGCCTTCCTTCTTTGCTCTTGGTCACTCACCATTACAGCTCCATGTTGTTATAAATGTGTAGGTCATGTACTGTTAGCCAGATTGCCTTATTTTAGTAATAAATGCAAGAGTACTCTCCATAACTAGGCTTACCAAATCTCGCAAAATCGCGGCGGGGGATCCGCATGTCTTCGGAGAATCCGTGCCGCGGGGACGGCGAGACGCGTTGCACCACCATCGCCAGGACATGACGCTAGACGTCGCTCAGGCAACGGGGCTGTTTGGAGCCCCGTTGCCAGAGCGACGCGTAGCGTCACATCTTGGCGACGGTGGGTGCAACGCGTCTCGCCGTCCCCGCGGCACGGATTCTGTGAAGACATACAATCCCCTGCCGCAACTTGGCAACCCTACTCGTAACAGGCCAGCCAGGAGATACGGTTGGGCCTGTAGTTTCAGAACACGTGTGCTGTGAGAAGTACTGGTGTGAGAAATCAAGAAAGGCTTCCGTCGGTCTAGTGAACCTTCCTGCCTTTGAGGCCATCAGAACGGCTGTGTACTTGGGCCTACTTGCCCAAACTAACTGCGGTGCCACCCTTTGTGCCTTCAAACTGTTTGCAGTCATTTGGAAGTGCTAGAAAACCTCTTTAGAATTAGGCAGAAAATCCCCACTTCATAGCTAGCTATCTGCCTCAAACGTTTCCGCAATCAAACGTCAGGTCTGCTTCGCTTGTCGCCCTTGAAAGCTGTCGGAACACTTTCCAGGTATCCTGTGGCTGCTTTTGCACACTGTTGAGTCTCTGGCTGTCACTGTGCCGTAGGAATCATTCGCAGCTGAGTTTTCCTTGAGCAGGCAGGACAGTCCGGGAGGCGAAGGACTGCTTCCCCTGACATAGCTATGATTGAAGATGTGCGGCATGTCGTATCGGAGAATAAGTTTATTTTGGAAAATGTCCCTCTCCTCCATGATTACGTAAGTAGCACTTTCAGTGCACTTGGAGCTTTACGAAGTGAACGTGAGCCGAAAAAAGAGCGGGGCTCCGCCTCCACGGAGGTTACAGTCCAGGTGCTGTAATAAGTCTGGCTCTCCTGAGCTGGTGCCAACTGCTGGGGACAGGAGACTGACTTCCGTGCCTCCAGTGGCTGGAGGAAATTGGCACGAACAGGCCTGTTCCGCGTTGCCTGCTTTCTGTTGGCTTTCAGCCTGCGGGTCATCACAAAACTGCCGAGGGAGTTCAGGGAGAACAGATAAACCATTAAAGAAATGAATGAATCACCGATCCGCTGCCTGGAAAAGCCAACTGACACGCGCAGCAGGCGGGAGACTGGCAAGCCGCAATCAGTCCGTCGTGCAGAAGAATCTGAGTGATTTTGTCTGTCTGTTGTAACCCGTATGGGGAAGAAGGGGGGGGGGTAGTTGTTGGCTGTTGTGTTAGAAATAAACACCAAAGCAGGGCTCCGATCTAGGAGGGAAAAGGGGTAGGGGGAGCGCTTAATGAAATCCACAAGCCTCCCCCCCCCCCCGGTCAGTCCCGCTTTATGTACCCCCAAATCAGTAACAGCACAGCTGTCACACCAGAGAGTCTGCCCTTCTAGCCCTGCTGCCTTTCAAGCACTGCGTTAAAGTTTAAATAGTCTGTTCTGTCACGGCTTGGCTGCATCTACATATTATTGGATGTGGTGTTTATCTTGCCGCATTCTAGCAGTCATCCACAACTCCCCTCCCTCCCCATATCCTGGCTTTCTCTGGGGGGTGAGATTGGCAGAAATAATTGTGGTCTTCTGTTTATTTTAACCGTATAGCTGGCCAGTGTCATGCATTTTCCTCCCAAATCTGACAGGTGAAACCAAAGGGCCCAATTTTTGAGACAGACAAACTGTAATGCGTATAATTAAAAAGACTAAAGCTCCGAGTGCCCTGAGGAGAAACCTCTGTTACTTTGGCGTTGAGTCTGCAGCTGAGTCTGTTGTGTAGACCCAGCGGGATCCTGCACAGCGAAAGGACTGGGGTTATGCCGTGGCATGTGGTGGCCCCGTTCTTCAGGGAATCAAACAAGTGGGCCATGGAAGTGAATGAGATGCCATGCATTGTGCGCAATGAAGTTGTGCTACACGGCGTGTGACTTGAAGTCTTTGAAGACTTGTTGTTGATTGGGAGGGAAATTGCATGGTGGAATGTTGAGAACTGCAATTATGTTGGTGCAGGGACAGATGTTCCCTTTGCAGAGGAGAGAACGATATCAGTGTCTTGACGTTAAGTTATCTCCCTTTTAACACTCCCTCCAGCATTAGTATGCTGTATTTGCTGTCTGTCACCAAGTCTAGTTGCCTGGGTGGGGTGGGGGGAACCTTCTCTTGGCTCAGTGCTGGGTTAAAAGAACTTGATGGCTTAGGAACATGCTCTGTTATAATTTTGGGAACTAGTCTGGTGTTGTATTTACAGTTTGGTGTAGTGGCTAAGTTGTTGTTCAGTCGCACAGTCGAGTCCAACTCTTCGCGACCCCATGGACCAGCTCCCGCCAGGCCCTCTGGTCTTCCGTCGTCCTCTGAAGTTTGCTCAACTTCATGTTCGTTGCATCTATGACACTGTCTAACCATCTCATCCTTTGCCGTCCCCCATCTTCTTTGACCTTCAGTCTTTCCCAGCATTAGGGTCTTCTCCAGTGAGTGCTCCCTTCTCATTTGGTGGCTAAGTGCATGGACACTAATCTGGGAGAACCAGGTTTGATTCCCCACGCCTCCACTTGCAGCTGCTGGATGAACTTGGGCAAGCCATAGTTCTCTCAAGAGCAGTTCTTGAAAGAGCTCTCTCAGCCCCACCTGCCTCAGAGGGTGTCTGTTGTGGGGAGGGGAAGGGAAAGGAGTTTGTAAGCCGCTCTAAGACTCTGAGTGAAGGGTGAGGTATAATCCAATCTCTCTTATTATTATTATCTGACAATGATTGGGGAGACCCAGGTTCTCATTCTCTCTTTCTCTCACTCTGAACAGAGAAATAATATAAAGAAAATACAGAAAGAAAAAGAAGACAGGTCATCTAACATAATTAGATATATCACAGACGATTGCAGACAGCAAAATATAAAAGAAAGAGTAATATTTCTCCCAAATGCCTCCTTTGTTACATTGGGGAAAAAAATTAGACTTTGTCTATAACATGCAGGGATATAAACCTTGCCTTTAACATACAGTGATATTTATTTCTGATGGGTATATTTATATATATATATATATAGCAATAAAGGGAATATGGTTAAAAAATGACAAGATACTGTTAACATTTTTAGCACAGTTTTAGTGCTGCTTGTAACACTTGGAAATTATAGTCCCATAAAATGTGTCTATGTGAAAGAGTGTTGTACAGAATAAGGGGTGCTCTTAACAGGTGATGCTTGTGTTTACGGTTAAAATAAAAAGTGGCTTGCCATTTGTAATAGATTGACACATGTTTGTTCTACACTTTCAACAATAGATTTCCTTCTAAATGGGGCAGAGCCCTCTTCTCGCTAAACATAACAATACCTGACACAAGAATTTAAAAAAAAATGTGCTATGGAAGAACTTGGGGAGGGGGAGGGGAGGAGTCTGGCTGACGCGAAAAGCATCTGGAACCTGAGAGGACGCAGCAGAACGCTTAATTATGTCTTCCAGTGTACGGAGCGGGGGAAAGGAAAACTTTCCGATCCAAACACTGTAAATGGAAGCAGCTGAGACATAATAGCTCAAAAACTCGGTTTGTGTGCGTGTGTGTGTGTGTGTGTGTGTGTGTGTGTGTGTGTGAGATGTGTGTGTGTGAGAGAGAGAGAGAGAGAGAGAGAGAGAGAGAGAGAGAGAGAGAGAGAGAGAGACGCGCACAGATGGTAAGTATCACCAGTAAAGACCTTGTCATTCAAAAAGCCTTCCCTGAGTTTACTTAACAAAGAAGCTATTCATGGGGTGGCATTGTGCCAGGAAACTGAACATAGACCAGTATCCTTTGCTCCAAATAAGAGGCACCTGTAGATTTTTCCTTAATGTAGCATTTTGAAAGGGATTCCCACCCCCCACCCGCCCCGGGCCCATGACTCTGACTTAAAATGTCTCTGCATAACCCGAATGACAGCCGCTCAGGATAGACGTTGACATTTCCCTCTCTATCCCATCTGGGAACTTGGAAAGTAATGGTAAGGAAGGGAGGGGGGGGGCTGGATTTTAGAAGGGATACGTTTGGGTGCATTGGAGACATTTTCCTAAAACTGTGTGTGTGACAGAATTGTACCCAGAGGTAGAAACGAGCAGCCTCTAGGCCAAATCCTGCATGGAGTAGAACGCTTGGAGAAGCATGCTTTAAAGTCTGAAACTTCATAATCCCCCCCCCCGGAAGAAGAAGAAGAAGAAGAAGAAGAAGAAGAAGAAGAAGAAGAAGAAGAAGAAGAAGAAGAAGAAGAAGAAGAAGAAGAAGAAGAAGA
>NW_015164716.1:241211-256573 GCF_001447785.1 Gekko japonicus | reverse complement strand
GAGATTGGATTTATACCCCGCCCTTCACTTGGAGTCTCAGAGCGGCTTACAAACTCCTCCCCCTTCCCCTCCCCACAACAGACACCCTGTGAGGCAGGTGGGGCTGAGAGAGCTCTGACACAAACTGCTCTTCTTCAAGGACAGCTCATATCAGAACTATGACTTGCCCAAGGTCATCCAGCCAGGTGCAAGTGGAGGAGTGGGGAATCAAACCCTGTTCTCCAAGATTAGAGCCCGCACACTTAACCACTATACCAGAAGAAGAGATTGGATTTATGCCCCGCCCTTCACTTGGAGTCTCAGAGCGGCTTACAAACTCCTTTCCCTTTCCCTCCCCACAACAGGCACCCTGTGAGGTGGGTGGGGCTGAGAGAGCTCTTGACAGAAACTGCTCTTTTTCAAGGACAGCTGTGCCAGAGCTTGTGACTGACCCAAGGTCACACCAGCCAGGTGCAAGTGGAGGAGGAGTGGGGAATCAAACCCGGTTCTCCCAGATTAGAGTCCGCGCACTTAACCACTACACCAAACTGGCATTCTGTTGACATGTGCTGGGCCGTTCATAGGGTTGTAGCTTTCTCTCTCTTTTTTTAGTACCTTCCAGGCAGGATGTCAAAGTTCACTGTAATTTGCTCCAAGCATCTGCTGAGCACCGTGGAGGAGAAAAGAGCTAATGGCAGCTGTCAGCTGGGCACTGCTTGGAGAATCGTATCAGAAAGTTCTCTCGTAACAGCTAACATAGTAACATATAAACATGGAAGATGAGCAGGAACTCCACAAGTATATTGTGACACTAACACTTGTGGGACTAACGTTTACGCTAACAGAAATAAGATCTCCTTCTCTTGGGTTTTTAGTTTAGTGTGGTTATCTTTCCTTTATCCCTAGTTCTAGCTTCCCCTCCTAATTTTCTTTGTAGTTTGTAGTTTAATGCAAAATAAAAAATATCCCTTCGGGGGTTTAAAAAGAAGAAGAAGATAGAATCGTATTCACGTAGCATATGTTTCCCCACAGCCAGTGAGACTGACCAGCCTTTTGTCCTTGACAGCACCCTCCTTCAGGCTTTGTATGGCTTCTGCAGGATAGTGAAAGGCCTGTTCACGGCCTCCTCATCTGTCCGGTCATGACCTCTGAGGGCGTCACAGGGGAAGAGGAAGAGAAGGAGGGGGGGGTGTATCAAGCCTTCCGTTTTCTAGCTGTTGTGATTTTTCCACCTCCCTTTTCAAAAAACCTTTGAACAAAACCGGGTCAAAAGTAGGGTGAAAAAGTTAACCCTCCCTCCACTCATATTTGGGTGTTGTGCTATCCTCACGCTGTAGGAAGCGTTTCGCAACTTGACTCTTTTGCCCACTGAGGATAACGCTGCTATGAATGGTTGCTTAGAGGAATGATAGCACAATACACAACCACATACAGACGCAGTCCTAGATAATTGTCATGCTCTGTCCATCGGGTTTTTCTTATTTGCTTTGGGGGCAATCCCACAGATGGTACCGGAGACGCATGTCGCATGTTGCTGGGCAGGGGTCATTTCGTAGAAAAAGAGGTGCAGGAGCTCATTAGCATAACTCATTTCCATATGCCACACCCCCTGACATCACCGGGAGTGTGTCAGAAGGCAACACCCACCGCTCAGGCTCCACTGGACTGTTTTTGATTGCTAGCTATTGGGGGGAGGATGTGCAGATCTGTCCTCGCAGAGGAGGGAGAGCTTGTACCTGAATAAAACTGGTCTTAAAGGTGCCACTGGACTGTTTTGGATTGCTAGCTATTGGGGGGGGGACGTGCAGATCTGTCCTCACAGAGGAGGGAGAGCTTGTACCTGAATAACACTTGGTCTTAAAGGTGCTACTGGACTGTTTTGGATTGCTAGCTATTGGGGGTGGGGGGAACGTGCAGATCTGCCCTCGCAGAGGAGGGAGAGCTTGTACCTGAATAAAACTTGGTCTTAAAGGTGCCACTGGGCTGTTTTGGATTGCTAGCTAGTGGGGGGGAGGGGAACGTGAAGATCTGTCCTTGCAGAGGGGGGTACCTGAATAAAACTTGGTCTTAAAGGTGCCACTGGACTGTTTTGGACCAGGGGGGAGCTCTGCAGCTTACCTGGCTGCTTCTTGCTCTGACTGAGGGCTGCTGGGAGCAGGGGGTGGGGCTTGTTGCATGTGCCCGCCCCCTGGGCTCTTTACTGCCGGAGCTCCGCTCCTGTGCGCTCCGGCAGGAAATGACCCCTATTTAACATGCTCCATACGCAGAATATGGGTGGATAGTTTCTCCCACTGTCCCTATGGCATTGCTCACACAGAGCAGCTGTCTTAGGGTTGCCAAGTCAGAAACTTACCGCAGCGGGGGACTCCCGGCCGGCGTCTGGAGCGTGCGCCACATCCACGTCACCCAGAAGTGACGCGGGTACGCCGGGCACGTTGGGGGCGGGGCCAGGACCATCGAGGGAAAACCATAGAGTTTTCCCTCGGATGACCGTGGCCCCACCCCCAGCGTGCCCGGCGTACCCGCGTCACTTCCGGGTGACGTGCACGTGGGGTTGGAGTTCCCCCCGGGGCCCGATCCGCCGGGGGGACTTGGCAAGCCTAAGCTGTCTCCATCCTTGCTCAGACTCGGTACCCACCACGTTGGCACCTTTTTTACCCATATTAATTTTCCTTTGTCTCCCCACCTCCGCTGCCTGCTGCCGGTGTGACCCACCTGCAGTCAGCAGCAAGCCGTCAGTTGAAGTTTCTTTAAATATAGAGTGGTCTTTGCAGCTTTTTCTACAAAGACTTCATTTGTCTTACATTCTCTCCCCCCCTCCCCTTTTCAGGCAAGTCAGGGCAAACTGAATGTCACGGCAGTCGGCCCAGGTCCTTTAAGTACTGCTCGGTCTCCTGTAAAGTAGATGTGATTTAAAGGGTTCATCAAAGGAGCTTTTGCCTTCTGTTCTTAGCTCAGCACCTCAGCATTGTTTGAGGCTAATATGGTGTTCCAAGCGCCTTGGAGCAAGGGTGGCATAAAAATCAAGTCAATTAAACGCAAAGACATCCTTAAAGTCCATCCAGCTGCCTATTATAGATCATTAGCTCTGTGGGGCTAGTACCTTTATATCTTTCTGTTAAAGTATCGTGTAACTTACAGTGTTTAATTCTGGGTGTAAACTTTTGTGTGCACGCTTGTTTCTTCAGACGAGGTGTGCATGCGGAATTAAACTTTGTCGGTCTCAAAGGTGCCACTCTGGCCTCAGACTTTGCCCTGCTGCTTCAAACCAACACGACTACCCAGCTGAATTTGTCATATAACTTGGTATTGATGATGCTGACCATGGGTTCTGTGAGCTGACTGTGGGTTCTGTGCCTAACTCTTCCATCAACCTTGAGCTGTTCCAATGTCTAATTTATATCGCCTTTCTTTTGGGACCAACAAGGCACAGGGTATTCGCTGATATAAACAGTTCAGATTTCACCCCTCTGTGCTGGTGCTCTGGAAAAGAAGACCAGACCTGCTACCTGTCCTTTTCTTGGGCTTTCCTTATCCTCGCCCGAAAGAGCGTTGCTTTTGTGTTGCGATTAAAGCACAGATTGCCATTTTAAGTGTCTTTTGTACGATGTAGAACAGGGTTCAGTTGTTCACAAAACATAAACTGTTCTGTGGAAAGGGGGGAATCTTTGGTACGGTGGTATAATTTGTTTAAATCATAAGCACAGTTAACAAGATTCCTTTGGATGCGGGACTCAGTTAATTGTTCAGTGTCAGGGAAACATTTGGCTTGGCTTTTGAAAAGAAGCATACAATACTAAATGTGTTTCAGTGCGCATAAGGAAGAATTTCTGGTGTTGTTCAGCAGAAATGAACTGTGGTTTAGAGACAGTCAACAATTATCCACGTTAAGACTGAAGCATGCAGAGTAACAGTTCCTTTTAAAAAATGCAGGGATCCTGTGATTGGTTAGGTCAGTTATTCAAAATTCAGGAAATCAGACCCCTGTAGAAATTCCATTTTACATTCAGATTGTGTTTACATAAATGCCATTCAAAGTAGTGCAATACCGGCCCTCCATAAGGCCTGCATATCTAAAATATGGCCAGAAAGTCTTTGACTTGCAGTTCCTTAGACTTATTCGAAAACAGCTGCTCTGTCAGGCCTCCAGTACTTGGAATTGCCTGAGAAGCAGCCGGTGTGCTAGGAAAGGGGAGAACATGGGCTTTAATTGCCTGCTGCAAATATTTTGATAGTGAGTGTGAGAGTCTAAAAAGAAGTTGTTATTAAGGTGACCTGTAATTTATGCCTAGAAGCACCTTTTGTTCCAACGAACAAAAGAAGAAAGTACTACCTCTCTTTTCATGTTAGTGCCCCTGTCTGTGTCTGGCGAAAACCCATAATATTAAGCATTTTCTTCTGCAAAGTAACTTCATTTACATTTACAAACATTGGGAAGAAAGTTAATTGAGAAAACACTCTAGAATTATTAAAAATTACAGTTTGTGGGTGTGCCGGGGGTATAAGCAACCTTTTAAAACACAAAATTAGGTGATAATTTCCAAAAACATGTTCAAATACGTACTTGCATTTCAGGTTGCCAGATCCTACCTCTGATCTGGTGGGGGGGCTTCTGGCTCCTTGTTGTTACACGGAAGTGACATCATTGCATTGCTGCCATCGGGGTGGGGTGGGGTGGTGCTCTAGTTTGGGGGCAAAACTCTATGTTTTTTTGCCCTCAAATCCAGAGTTTGCTCAAAAACTACAGCGTCATCCCCCAACATTGGCAATGCGATGACATCACTACCGCGTGACAACATTGCGTCTGGGATGCCGACAGGGAAGGGGGCTGTTTCTAGGCTTGCCAAGTCCCGCCGTGGGGCGGGGAAACCCCCACCCCAGAGGCCCATTCCCCGCCACCGGTGGATCGGGCCCCGGGGGGAACCCCACCCCGACGTGCACATCACCCGGAAGTGACGCGACCATGCCAGGCACGCTGGGGGCGGGGCCACGGTCGTCCGAGGGAAAACTCTATGTTTTTCCCTCGGATGGTTGTGGCCCCTCCCATAGCATGCCCAGCGTGGTCGCATCACTTCCGAGTGACGTGGATGCAGCGCGTGTGCGCTTTGCGCATGCACACGCTCTCCAGCCGCCAGCCGGGAGTCCCCCGTTGCAGCGAAAATAATACTTGGCAACCCTAGCTGTTTCAGGGTGGGAATGGGGCTGTTCGGGGTGGGCACCCCCACCCCAGCCAGGGAGATGGCAACCCTTCTTGCATGCTCCATGCTTTTCCTTGCCTACTTTTTCTTTTCTTTTTTTGCTTTGGCTTTTGGAGACATTGAAGCAATGATTATTCTGCTTCCTGTGAAGATGTCACTAAAATTACCTCGGTGAGGAGTGAGTCTTTCATCTGAAAAAAAGTGGAGCAAAATGTTTAAGGAAATGTTGGCAACAAGGTTTTCATTTATTATTGAAGTATGTTAAATGCGTATGTTGGAAACACCCTCATCATTTCCCCCTGAGCGATGTCAAATTGTCAGGAAAAGGTTGCTCCCCCCCCCCCCCCCCGGTTGCTTGAACTAAGTTCAGAAGAACCTTTTGAAGTGCTTCCATAGATCTGTGCTTCAGTGAAAAGATAAACTTAAAAATCTGACATAATTTTATAAATATGGGACGGGAAATATGATTTAAGCAGGTATGTTGTAAACAGTTGATCTAACAAAAAAGGGTTCTTATGCTCAAAGCAAGAAAAAGGGGAAGGACATGGTAGGCCCATTGTGGGGACAGGAAAGTGAAATTGTAACAGGTGATGAAGAGAGGGCAGAACTACAGAGACCAGTTCCCCTGGAAAAAACGGATGCCCTTTGGAGGGTGGACTCTGTTGCATTGTGCCCCGCTGAGCCCCCTGTCCTCCCCAGGCTCCACCCTCCAAATCTCCAAGAGTTTCCCAACCTGGATCTGGCAAGCCTGTCTCTGGTAAAGCTTGGTATATAAAGTATTCCTGGCAGAATTAAAAATGTGCATTTTGGATACAGCAAATCATTATTCATCTCAAACTCTGAAGATATACCACAGAAACACAGTTTTCTTCTCGCTTCTTCTACAGTAGTCTGCTTTGTGACTGACTATCGGATGCTTTCACTCTGTCCTTATTGTCTCTGTACTAATCACAGTCTCCGATGGGGGGAACTTTCCCCCTTAGCTGTGTGCCCTGTATCCAAGTAGCGCTCAGATAAACAGCAGGATTTCATGATGTCTGATAGCTTAAATATTTTAAATGCCTTCCAAAGTGGCTGCACAGCCAGGGAAAAGGCGGGTTCAGAGAAAAGCCTTCGGGGAAGATTTCTTAACAGGGGAAAGATAAAATGGTTGCCACGCTCAGGCATGAACGTCGTGGTTACCTTGCTTCTGTGTGCTAGTTGCAACTGTTTTAAGGTGTGTTGTCTCTGCCCTAACTTATTGACGGAGGTCTCTCAGTCTTGGCCTCCTCCTCTCCTTCTGCTCAGGCTAGGGTTGCCAAGTCCTAACTAGTTGTGGAGCGGGGGACTCCCACGTTGCTCTGTGAGCACGTGCGCGCCACATCCACGTCACCAGGAAGTGACGTGACGACGCTGGGCACGCTGGGGGCGGGGGCATGACCATCCGAGGGAAAAACATTGAGTTTTTCCTCGGATGACAGTGGCCCCACCCCCAGCGTGCCCGGCGTGGTCGCGTCACTTCCTGGTGACGTGCACATCGGGGTGGAGTTCCCCCCGGGGGCCCGATCCGGTGGTGGCGGGGAACGGGCCTCTGGGACTTGGCAAGCTTAGCTCAGGCCCAACCGAGGAGAAGCAGAAGTGGGTGTTACACTTGCCTAATTCCTCCCAGGAGCTACAGGGCATTCACTTTCTCACACTGCTTCATCGCTTTTCTTTGACGACAACAAAAAGTTAAACACGTTATACGTAATCTTTGAGTCCTGCGGGTGTCTTAATAACTCAAGCACTTTGAGTGCATTTAGGTTCTGTTGTGTCACCTTTTGTCTCGGGATGCCGTATTCCAGTTCCCCAAATCCAGGTGGCCTAATTTGCATGTTGTGTAAATATTGTGCATGTTTTGCAAACTGTGCAAGTCAGCCACGTTAATAGTTGCTTACTTAAAAGTACAAGTATCAGACTTTGAATACGTGGAACTGTAACGACTGAAATTGCTTCTCTAAACATGTACTGGGCGCATTCTTCAGCCCTAAGTAGTAAGCATGTCCCTACTAGTCTGGCATTAGGTATCAAGGATTCCAGTATTCTTCAGTGTTGGCATTAGAGTTGCCAGGTCCCTTGGACCTGCCGTCGGGGGATGGGGGAGGTGAACCTACCGGGAGCATGCAAGAATGCTGAAAATAAACATAAGTGACCCATAAGTGATGTAGGCACATCAGGGATGTTGGGAGGGGGGATGATGATGTGGTTTTTGAGCAAAACTCTATGGTAGAAGCTAATTCGACCATAGAGTTTTGTCCAAAAAGCAGAGCTTCACACACACACACCCCAACATCACTGATGTGCCTATGTCACTTCCAGATCATGTAGGCATGTCACGTTAATTTCTGGGTTCTTGCCCGTTTTTTGTGGGGGGAGGGGTAATTAACTAGACTACAAGAATCTCGATTAACCTTCTTGACTAGTTCCTTAATCGACCTGTTGTCTTTTGCTATAGAACAGAGTAGTATGTTTATTGCGGTCAAAGACCATAATACAGCGAATAGTCTTTTGCTATACCAGTCATAGTTGGTTGAGGATGACACCTCTTGTAGTATTGCTGGCATTTTAATAATCAAATCATAAAAGTCTCAGCAGCTGAAGTTGTATTGCAAAAGTAGTAGAGATCGTTCTGCATGCAGCTGCAACCTATTTCGTTCTTCTGTCCATTGGGCATTCGAAAGGTGGGGGAAACTGGTCAGCATTAGCGTTAGTACTGGGAAGGGCAAAATAATACTGAGCTGTTTTTAGGAATTCACTGGATTGCTCTAGACTTACACATGAGTTGAAAAACTTCAGCCATTTCTCATGTGCTATGAACTGGTTTTCATTCCCGAGATCGGCTTCTAAGTGGGTCCTCTAAAGAACACACTGGTTAATCGAACCCGCGTCATCAATAGCTATATCAGTTCCCTCAGATGCAGATTTACAGGTTCTCTGTATATATTCCCAGTTCAGAACTGTGCTCAGAGTCATCCGAGAAAATTGTTCTGTTCTGTTATTAAAGCAGGCAGTTCATGTTTCCAGGTAATTAGTGCAGTTTTCATAGAATCAGTTCACTTCTGCCTTAAAGTTATTTGTGTCTCTCAGATTCATTTGAGTTCCTTAAAATTTGTTTTACTTTAATGCTCAAAATAGTTCTCTAAATTCAATGTTCCTAAAAAGTATTATGACGTTTTTCGCCACATGTAATCTCTTTCGAAATCCGTATAAACTTATGCAGTTACCTTGTTGAGTTCCATTGCTGTTGACAGTCATAAAAGTTTGTGTTTTATTTAAGTTGAAATAAAATAAAAAATTTAAATTAAAAAAATAGATGTACTCCTTCTCTCTTACAGATAGTCTCTAATTTCTTTTCAATATTGGCTACTCCAGCAACTGAAACTTTTTCCTTCTCAGTCTTCAGGGTACCTTCCTGGAATGCACGTATTTGAGAGTGTAGAAACCTTAAGTATGAATCACTCAATGGATGCTCAAAAAAGTCCTTGCTAACCTTTTAGGGCATATCTTTTGAGGCAGGATTTCAGCCCTTCAAACATTTGCAAAGCTGGAGAGAGCAGAAACCGTCTGGTTTTAGAATAGCTTAAATGATTACAGGATGTCATATTAACAAATTAACATAATTCCTGTAGACTGTGAACTCTTAACAGTGTATATACTGCAAATCTTAACAAAGAGTAGGGTTGTTATTATTTTTTGCAATTGTAATAATCCATTTGAAAATTGTCTCTGAAGATTCATTTTCAAAGTTCTTCCAGCTCTTAAAGCTGTGTTTTGAACACCTATCTCTACATCAAAATATTCTACCACAATGGGAAAGAGTTTCTGATATATGTGGTTGCTGGCATCAGTGGAAAGGCCAACGAAGAATACTTTTTCTAGATTCTTTTTTACTGTATCTAAAGAATGAGGAGCCAAAACATTGCAGACAATGGCTTTAGTTTTACAAGTGCCAAATTTGCAAGCAGTTGTTAAATTGTCAAATATTTTTGCATTCACTTTACTGGTGCAACTTGCTGTATTAAAAGATTGGTGGTGCTTGACTATATGAAATGTTAATGTTTCCTCAACTGCAGGAGCTTGCTTTGCTTCTTGCCTGTCTTTTCCAAAGTAAGATGAGACAGGTTGCATGGTGGCCAGAGCTGAAACATGGTTTTTGTGCTTAGCTGAATTAAAGGGTTCTCTTATGTCACTTTGAGTGCCATGCAACACCAGGAAGTAGCAATTAGAAAAACGATGTTTTTTAAAAAAAGGTATATTGATATTACTATGCCTTCAGAGTCTTCTATAGAGTTCCATACTTACATTTTTTAAATCCATAATTTATCAATCATATATTTTTAAAAGGCATATATTCTATAATGAAGCAGAATTGACAAAAAAAATACCCTGGAACATTACTTGAAATAATAAGGCATCAGAACACACAAACAAATGTATGGTTATCAGAGAATCGTGGAGTTGGAGTGTGCCCCAAAGGTCATCTAGTCCACCACCCCCGCCAGTGCCATGTAGCATTCTTGTCAGATGGCCATTCAGCCTTTGCTTTAAAACCTCCAACAAATGCGAGTGTGCAGCTTTCTGAGGCAGTCTGTTACACTAGCAAACAACACTTATTACCATCAAGAAGTTCTTCCAGGTGTGAGCTTCCGGTTTTCAGTGTGGTGGCGGTGGACCAGCTCTGGGAGAGATCCTGAGAAGCTGTGCCGGATTGCTGAGTTTAGAAGGAGTTCAAGGGCTCTTGAACTCCCCTGGGCTCCCCAAAGACCAGCCCAAGCAGGGGACTTGATCGTGGACTCTCCGCGAGCAGCAGCAAGCGGATTGAAGCCTGAACCTGAGCGAGAGCATCTATGGACTCCATAGCTGTGGAGCCGTGAACTATCGGGACGAGGGGAACACAATCAACCCCATACAAAACTTCAAAAGAAACTCTAACACTGTGAGTACTCGTAAAGCACTGAATTTAGAAGAGATTCTCTATTCTGATCTAGCCCTTTAAAAGAGGATGTAAAAAGAGAGGGGTGCAGGGATTCCCCCCCCCCACTCTAGAGGCAGCTTGGAAAAGAACTATATCTGAAGATACATAAAATATTTCTAAGGTCTAAAAGAAATGGTTGATGTCTGGAATTAACAACTTCTTGATGGACTCATACTACTCTTCAAGTATGATTTGATGTTCTGTGGCCCTGTAGATTATAATTTTGGATATCTGATTATTTGGATTAGACTTCTTTTACCAAACCCCTTTCGGAATTATAACTTGGCTATATTTGGATCTACATGAAGATACCCTAATGGATTACAATTCTTTATTATAACTTTCTATTTGGATTACAAATTGAAGACACAGAAGAAAGGAGGGGATTACAAATTGACTGGAACTCACTTTCACTTTCCAAACATCACTTCCGTAGAGGTTATGTTTTAATTTGGAATTGTTATGTCTTTATATGTTGTTCCCACCAAACCATAATATGTTGCTGAGACTAATGTAAACTGCTAACAACTTCCTTTGTGGTTATACTGAGAGCATTTGTAAGCAGCAAAAAAGGGAATTTAAACTTAAGGTACTGGCTGGGAGGGTGCTTGTGGATATTAAGAGATTCTTTGGATTGAATATGGTGACTACTGTATAATTTAAAAAGGTGTTTAATTTAAAGTAATTCAAAATATAGCAAACAACACTGTTAACATGACAGATAAAAAAAATAAATCCCCTACTGGCCCTTCTCCTGGCCAACCTAAATCGGTAGCTGCCAGTTTGACACAGATTTCAGCAAAGGAATTACAAATCCCAATACAAGAGGCTGTAACAGCAGCTGTCAACCCCGTGCAAGTTCAACTAGATTCACTCTCACAACAAATGATACAGCAGATGACAGAAGTACAAAAACAGCTCAAAGAAAATAGACAAGAAATTTCTTCTTTGGTTAGAACTGGTAATGAAATGGAAGACAAATCTGAAAAGGTGCAGCTCAAAGTAGAAAGAGTAGAATTCAAGCAAAATTCCATGGAAGAAGCTCTCATTAAACTAGAGCTGGATAAAACAGCATATATTCTAAGATTTCAAAATATTCCAGAGAAACAAGATGAGAAATTGAAATTTGAAATGGCACAAATATTGGCAGAGTACATGGAGGCAGAAAACACAGATGAACTATATAATGAAATTGATGTTGCCTATAGAATGAATTCTGCATATGTAAGAAGAAATAAACTTCCGAGAAATCATATAGTATAATGTGAGAAGATAAAACACAAGATGAAATAGTTAAAAATCGTACGGTTAAGTGGGCACAAAACTTGGGTCATAATATTGATCTAGAACAATGGTTACATGCAGGGGTCTTGTTGTAGAAAAAGAGCTGCCGGAGCTCATTAGCATAACTCATTAGCATAACTTATTTGCATATGCCACGCCCCCTGACATCACCGGAAGTGACAGAAGGCCACACCCCCTGACATCACCGGAAGTGTGTCAGAAGGCCCGGCTACTTACCCTCCTGCTTCATCCTCATTCCCAAACAGAATGAGGATCGAAGCAGAGGGCGGGGTAAAGAAGGGGGCGGGGCTTCACCACATGACCGCCCCGCCCCCTAGAGGTTCTCTTCCGGAGCTCCGTACCTGAGAGCTCCCCCCCGACTAGAGCTCTGGTTACATGTATGGAAAACAAGTGTAAAGATTACAAAAGTGATTGCATATAAAGAAAATATTTATAAAATGTTTTACAGATGGTATATTACACAAGATGAAATAGTTAAAAATCGTATCGTTAAGTGGGCACAAATCTTGGGTCATAATATTGATCTAGAACAATGGTTACATGTATGGAAAACAAGTGTAAAGATTACAAAAGTGATTGCATATAAAGAAAATATTTATAAAATGTTTTACATATGGTATATTACTCCAGACAAATTAGCCAAACGTTACCCTGGTCTACCTAATGATTGTTGGAAGTGTAAAAAATGTTGGTTCCTTTTTTCATATATAGTGGACTTGTGACAAAATTATAACGTATTGGTCTTGGATATGTGAATTGTTACAAAAAAGGTGTTAAATACTGTATCTTATACACCAGAATTCTTTTTAATTTTATTATACATGTAGTAACAGCAGCAAGAATATTTTATGCCATGTATTGGAGGAGAAATGAAATTTCCTCAATGGAAGAAACTATAATAAAATGCTGGAAACAGCAATAATGGACAACTTAACCTCGATCCTGAGAGGACACGACTTTGAAGATACATGGTCAAGATTTTATAAGTGGACAGAAGAGTAAGTGACATAACTGAAATAAAAGGAAATAAAAACTAGGCAAGTAAACTATAAGGTGGAAGAAAGTAATGAATACATTCAGATTTTGTATGAGGTTATTAACTAGTTCAAAATGATGTAAAGAGAATTCCCCATGTATGTATTTGTTTTTGTTTGTCTGATATATAAAAATAAAAAAAAACTTTTTAAAAAGTTCTTCCAGATGTTTAGTCTTGTAATCTGTACCTGTTGAATTGGGTCCCACCCTCAGGAGCAGCAGAAAGCAAATCAGTTCCATCTCTGACAGCCTTTCAAATATTTAAAGACTAGGAAAAAGGCTCGTTGTGGAAATAAATACAACGGCCTCTAGAAAGAGGCTCTGGGCGGGTGCCCCGGCCTTGGACACTCAGTGTCAATTTGCTGTGGCGACCTCAGCAGGGTATAACGACACTGAGTCTACCATTTTCTCCAGAGGAACTGATCTCTGCTACCTAAAGAACAGCTGTAATTTTGAGTGATCTCCAGCCCTCACCTGGAGATTGGCAACGATTGTTCCCCAGAAAGGAATAGTTGGTTTGTACCTGTCCGAGGTCCCACGCCTCCTGAAACCTCACCCTCTCCAGGCTCCATCCCTCACATCTCCAGGAATTTCCCACCAGGAGTTGGCAACCCTATCTCCTTCACAGCCAACCATCAACCTACCTTTATTTCCCCCTCACTCTTCAGCTTTCCACCCCCCACACACCTGCAGCCTCTCCTGTGCTACGAAGTCCTGACTGCTACGTCACATTGGCTGTCATACTGGGGCCACCTCAGCAGCATAGAAGGACAAAGTGCCCACCATTTCCTCCAGGGGAACTAATCTCTGCCATCTGGAAAGCAGTTGTAATTCTGTGATCTTCAGCCCTCACCTGGAGATTGGACACATTTTACCTCAGAACAGCAAACTGTTTAGAATGTTAGAGGCAAAAGCCAACCACGTTGCATATGCAAACGACCTCTGTGTTCCGAGGCAAAGGCCAATGAGGCTGCATATGCAAATAACCTCTGTGTTCTGACTGACTATGGGGGGGGAGAGGAACAGCAAACTGTTTAGAATGTTGGAGGCAGGACTCAGGCAAAGCAGCCAGTGGATAGGGACAGATTCTGAGTGACACACCAGGGCGCCAACCAATTCCGGAGCGTGTGGAATTTTCTAGAGAAGTGCCACCACCATTCGGCTTTTATTTATAAGGGAGATGGCTGTTGTATCACCCCTGAGTCATCCCTTCTCCAGGCTAAACATACACCCAACTCTTTCAACCCTTCCTCATGGGTATTTGACTGTATTTTCCAATAGTTACATTCAAGACCATTCGGCTTTTATTTATAAGGGAGATGGCTGTTGTATCACCCCTGAGTCATCCCTTCTCCAGGCTAAACATACACCCAACTCTTTCAACCCTTCCTCATGGGTATTTGACTGTATTTTCCAATAGTTACATTCAAGACAAAAAGAGCAAAATCCTATGCATAATACCCTGGAGTATTCCCCCTTGCTGAGCCCCATGGATACCGGGACACTTGCGTGAGAAATCTTGCAGTACCCTGTCTGAGCTCTATCACTTGATGGTGCGAGTTCCCATTTTTTTGGCGCTGTCTGACCCTCCAGAAGGAGGATTAGTCATTCTGTTTTAAGCATGTTCTGAACACAGGTGTGGCTCAGAAGTTTCACCTTCATAACATTAAGACTGGGTTTTGTTCAAATTCTGTGCCAGCGGCATGATTCAACTAAGAACATTCCTGACGTAGGTGTGGATCGGTCTAGCCTGGGCTTTTATCCCGTGGTGCTCCCTGATTTCAAATGCTTGTGGGAGATAAATTTCCCACCAGGGACTCTTCAGACTCTCTGGAGATTCCTCCTGATTTTTAGCCCAGCCGGAACTTTCCGTGACCGTTAAGCTGTGCAAGCTGACCTTGTGTGTATCAATATCTTAGTGATGTGAGGCATATATCTTGAAATTTCTGTACACCTTTTATTTGTTTATCTGATATTAAAATGCATAGCTTGCCTTTCTTCTGAAAAGAGGGAGCTGGACCCTGATGCCTTTTTAAAAAGTTTCGGGAAGGGCATTCTGGGACCTTGAAGGTGAGAGGACAGGTTAAGTGGCCGTCCTTTGAACAGACACGGAAATCGGTATAATATAAGCGTAACAACCTGATGGAATTTGAGTACGCAGAAAAGATAAGCTAGCAAAATAGATAATGAGATCTGAAATGTAATAATTAGATAATTGAAGGATAGAAGATGGAATATGCCTCCTGTTATATGTTTTATGTTTGTTAGTGGTAGTTTTATGTTGTTGGTTTCTATATATGTTTGTAGTGTATAATGGAAAACAATAAAAGTGTACCCTTGGGTACTTAAAAAAAAGAAAAGAACAGACACGGAAATCGGTGGGATTTGTGCTCACTTAGCTGGAGGAGCATGTGATTTGTTCTGCAGCAACAATTGGGCAAATATTTACACATTCGCGCCCACTTCGTTAAAGGGCTGCATTTTCTGTTTGAATGAATGTGCTTGAGGGTGGAAAATCCAGAAGAAAAGCAGTTAAGCCAGGGAGGTAAAGGAAGGGAACCTGCTTGGCCACCCAGTTTCTTCCTCTGGCTGCTAAGCTGTGGGGTGCTTCTGGGAGGGGGAGGGAATGATAACGACTCATCAGCACAGGAGTGTGGGGGGGGTTTCTTCGGCTAGGAACCGGTAGGTGTGAGAATCCGCCGGTATAATTTCATGGGTTTATTTTGAGGTTACAGTGTGAAGAAGAAGTATATGTATGTTTCCCAAGTTACAAATAAAACATCAGCCACGGCTACAAGTTCCATTTTTTGTCCCACCTTGTTTGCCCCAGAACAACCACGCCCACTACTCCA
>NW_015164716.1:227988-241174 GCF_001447785.1 Gekko japonicus | reverse complement strand
AACAAGTTGAGCCAAATCTCATGCTAAAAGTTGGCTCCCTTGTTGCTTTTGCAACACAGGCTAATGACACGCCTATGTTTTTTTCTCCTGGACTTGAGGATACCTGAATTCATATGAATTCTGTGTTGGTGGAATCCATGTGGAAGTCTGCCTTGCGAAAGGACTTAATATATGTTTGACGCCTACCAGACCGTCTGGGTTTAGCATGGCTCTTGCTACATGGGTGACCTTCAGGAGAGAACAACGGGAGAAAACAGGTTGCGGCAAAACCACTTTTGTAAGTCTCTTGCCTTGAAAACCCTACAGGTGCACCATGTCAGCTGTGCCTTGATGGCACTTTAAACGGACACACCTTTCTTCGAACATAAGAACATAAGAGACGCCAATGTTGGATCAGGCCAAAGGCCCATCCAGCCCAACACTCTGTATCACACAGTGGCCAGAAATACCAGTGCCATCAGGAGGTCCACCAGTGGGGCCAGGACATTAGAAGCCCTCCCACTGTTAACCCCCCAAAGCACCAAGATGACAGAGCATCACTTGCCCCAGAGTCCCTATCTATACCTTGTGGCTAATATCTGTGGTAGATATATCCTTATCCAAGTCTCCTGATCCTGTGGTAGAGTTCCCAAATCACTGCCTGGCTGCTATCGTAAATTGGCTAAGAGTGAACAAATTGAAACTAAACCCTGAAAAGACAGAGGTCACGCTGCTGGGAAAGGCAGAGATCTTGAAGGGCATTGTGCTCCCCACCTTTGATGGAGTTCAGCTAACCCTTGCTTACTCGGTTAAGAGCCTTGGGGGTTATACTGGACCCAATGTTATTGCTGGAGATTCAAGTTAATAGAGCTTCAACGAAGGCTTTCTTCCCACTCAGCGTAGCATCTGGATCCACACCACAGTAGCACTGAGACGAGACTGCTGTAATGCACTGTACATTGATCTCCCCCCAGCATCCGTTTGGAAACCCCAAGTGGTGCAGAATGCTGTAGCTTGACTGTCACTGGGAGCTAGATGGAGCGTGCCGATTACTCCCATTCTGCAGTCCCTCCATCCATTTGCAGGGCTCTGTGAGAGGCGGTGGCTATCCTGTGCAAAGCCTTTCATGGCCTTGGACCCTCCGGCCCATGAGGCCGCCCCTCCCCCTACGCTCCGCCATGACAGCTTTGCTCACCTGAGCAGGGCCTGCTGCACGTGCCAGCCTGCAAATGGGCAAAATCAACCGCTGCCCGTACACCCGTACCCTCTCTGCTGTGCCCCCCACCTGGCTCCCCCTCTGCTCGCTTTCCCAGAGGGCTTTCCAGGGCAGGCCAATAGAGTTGCAGGGTACTAAATAATTCACAAAGTTAGCTTGGATAAATTACGGGGGACTGTGGCCTGCACTAACTAGGGTCCTGTTATGTAATGTCTACATCACTTAATGGGCCATGTTAACGCTTTGTGCTTTGCTTCAGTTCTGCTTTTAGACTTCCGGTTGGTTCTGCCACCCAAATCCTCTTGCATTGTTCATGGAGTGTCCAACCCAGTTGATTGTCCTGACTCACTCATCCGATCTGAGACCCAGTGAGAAAGGCAGACTATAAATAACATAAACAACTCCTGCCGCTGGGGTCTGGCTGCCTCTGAGCGCATTTGGCCAAATACGGGGGGGGGCATTTTGTTTGCTGGAACACCGACATCTTCACAGGCAGACATTGCATTTGTTTGTTTGTTTGTTTTGGCACTTTGTCCAAAAAAAGTTTCCTTCCCATGGAGCACCTGATGAATTGTAAGGTGATGCACATCAGAGCAAAAAAAAAAATCCTAACTTCACATCTTGCCGAGACTGAGAGGCGAAAAGATCTTGGGGTCGTCGTGGGGAGAGCTCAATGAAAGTGACAACCCAGGAGAGTGAAAAAGGCAAACTCTGCGTTAGGGATTATGAGGCAAGGAATTGAACATAAAACGGACGCTATTGTAATGCCCCTGGATAGATCTATGGATCGGCCTCCTTTGGAATACTGTGTACAGTTCTGGTCAATATATATCGAAAAAGACACTGTAGACTAGAGGAAGTACAGAGGGAGGGCAATCAAGATGATGGATGAAAGTGGTTGGAGCCCCTTCCCTCTGAGGAAAGACTGAAGAGCCTGGGATTTTTCACTCTAGAAAACAGACGACTAAAGAGAGACACGATAGAGGATTAGGAAATTATGGAAAAGGTGGAGAGAGTTGACAGAGATCTCTCCCCCCCCCCAAAAAAAAATAGTAGAACTCAAGGGAAGTAGGTTCAGGATGGACAAAAGGAAATAAGTACTTTACACAGAGAGGGATTAAAATGTGGAATTCACTGCCAGAGGCTGTAGTGATGGCCACAGGAATACAGAGCTAGATTCATGGAGGATAAAGTCTATCAATGGATATTGGCCATGGTGCCTGAGGGGAACCTCCACATTCAGAGAGGCACTAAGCCTTTGGATCCCAGAGCCAGGAGGCAACATCAGGGGAAAGGCCTCGGCCTCTCTGTCCTGTTGCTGGCTGTTCAGAGGCACTTTTTGGCCATTGTGTGAGATTGGATGCTGGACTAGATAATCACGGCCTGATACAACAGGGTTGTTCTTCAGTTCTTAATCAGGCGTCCTTCCTTAAGGCTTTTTTGATCTGTTTTGACAGTAATAGACAGGGCTCTTTGAATAGTGTGAAATTAACGAAGAAAACGAGTCTACTCAAAAATGCCTCGGTTTCTTCAGAGCGGTACAGCGAGGACAAAACTGCTAGTAAATTAGTTCCACGTTTTAGATAAAACTGTCTGCACATTTTGCCGTGGGTTCACGTTTCCTGAGATTTTTTTGCTGATATAGCTGGAGAAGGCTTAATTGCAATTCTGCTTTTGTCATTGTGTTCTTGCCTGCGTCTTTTTAATTAACAAGTGTTGTGAATGAGGTAGAATGGGACTTATGAAACAGAACCTAGGATTTTGCAGGAGAATAGCATGGGTGTGTGTGTTTCGGCTATGAGACCTGCAGGCCGGGCTTTGAAATCATGGCGCACAGAGGTTGTCTTGCATACCTTTTACCTTCTTGTGACAGACTGCCTTCATCTAACCGGGTTTCCCAGTGTAATTTCATCATGCTGAGCCTTTGTGGAAACTGTGGATACACATGCTCATGAAATGCTGAATTAAAAAAGAGACCTTAGGCAAAGTAGAAGGATTAGGGTGTAGACACTGGAAAGGCGGTAGAACAAAAGCTCCCAATCTCTCAGAAACACTCTGACCCAATAACCTAAAGTAGGTAAACAATACATTAATCTTTTCCTCTTATTGGATCCTGCTCTCACAGCTGTACTCTAAAGAGGATTTCTCAAGGTTAACCAGAGCTTGAAAAGCTGGTATGTAAAGAACTTCTCAAAACAACTTCCTGAAGTTTTGTCTGCCGCATGGCTTCTCTGGTGGGCTGCTTTCGAAAAATAAAATTAAAAACAACCCTGACTCTAAACCAGTGGCTTTGGAGCATGCCGCTACTGAATGCTGGAAGGTGAGGGTGTAACAGTAAGGGAGAAAATGTTGACTATTTGGAACGTGTAGATGTGGTTGCAAGAAAAGAGCTTTCAGGAGGCTCTGCAAGGCCATTTTATTTGCCAGGGCCTTTAATGGAATAGACTGCAAGGATCTTTTAGAAGGGGAGGGGGTTATTTGGAGCATTATTCTACTCCATATTTTTAAATTGAGTTTTGTGCGCCGCCTTGAGCCATGAGGAAAGACGGGATGTAAATATTTTAATACCTGTGTAATTTGGTGTAGTGGTTAAGTGTGCGGACTCTAATCTGGGAGAACCGGGTTTGATTCCCCACTCCTCCACTCGCACCTGCTGATGTGACCTTGGGTCAGTCACAAGCTCTGGCACAGCTGTTCCTGAAAGAACAGTCTGTGTCAGAGTTCTCTCAGCCCCATCTGTTGTGGGGAGGGGAAGGGAAAGGAGTTTGTAAGCTGCTCTGAGACTCCAAGTGAAGGGCGGGGTATAAATCCAATCTCCTCCTCCTCATCTTCCTCTTCCTCTTCTTCCTCTTCCTCTTCTTCATCAGATGAGCCTTACAGGTGTGTCAAGGGACCCTCTGGGCTTGGCCACCTTGGTTACGTACAGCTGCCACGAGACCATCAAAAACTAGGTTGCCAGACCTCCGCTGCCAGGCCTCACTGCTCCGCCGCCAATCAGCTGGCCGGCAGGAGGGACTTACCTGAAAAAGAGTGAGGCCCAGTCAACGTTGCGGCAACATGTCTACGTCACTTCTGATATACCCCAGAAGTGATGTCATCACATCGGCACTGTTGGGGTGATGCTCTGGTATTTGGGCAAAAACTCTATGGTAGAAGCCAATTTTACCATAGAGTTTTTGTCCAAATATTAGAGCGTCACCCCAACTTTACTGTGTGATGATGTCACTTCTGGCGCACATTGGAAGTGACATAGACATGTTGCTGCAACATTGACTGGGGCCCCCTCCAGCTCCCAGTAAGTCCCCCCATCCCCCACCAGTTGCCAGGATGGACCTGTCAACCATAAACTAAACTAATTAAGCAGGCTGCTGTTTAAAGGGACAGGTCCAATGCTCCCTCTAAGCTGTGGAGTCTTGTGAGCAAAAACTCTACTTTGTGAGCTACTGGCATTAAAGTTGTGAGCGAGCAATTTGGCTTCTGCATAAACTAGTTTGCTCTGGCGTCATCCTTCCTGAGCTAAGACAAGACTCTGTGAGCCAGGGGCTAAAAAACTGTGAGCTAGCTCACACTAACTCTGCTTAGAGGGAACATTGGACAGGTCTGACTCTAGTCATTATACCTAGTTGTGAACATGGCCCCAGCTGTGGAATTTTAAATCTGTAGATTAAGGTCATCAACAAGGAAAAGGGGTCTTAATATGAACTTGAGGGGAAGAGAAAGAATGTGGAGGGACTAAAAAGGTAAAGGTAAAGGTTCCCTTGCTCGAAAGCCAGTCGAGTCCGACTCTAGGGTTGCGGTGCTCATCTCCGTTTCAAAGCCGAAGAGCCAGCACTGTCCGAAGACGTTTCCGTGGTCATGTGGCCGGCATGACTAAACACCAAGGCACACGGAACGCTGTTCCCTTCCCACTGAAGTGGTACCTATTTATCTACTTGCAATTTCTTGCTTTCGAACTGCTAGGTTGGCAGGAGCTGGAACTAGAGACGGGAGCTCACTCCATCATGCGGCACCCGGGTTTCGAACTGCTGAACTACCGACCTTCCACAGCCTGCAGTTCAGCGTCTTAACCACTTGAGCCACCGCAGCTCCTGTGGAGGGACTACAGACCTTTAAAACCTCACTTTACGGGAGATCCTCTATTATGAGTGTTGGTGGAGGCTGCAGGAAAAGACGGGGGGGGCACTCTGCCACCTGGTGGGCTGGGCAGGCAAGTAGGGGAGCAGGCAAGGGACAGGCAGGGAGGTGGCCCAGGTGACCAAGGCAGTGAGGGGAAGGTGGGGGGGCACTGCCGGACAGGCCAGGGAGCCAGCTGAGAAGCGGCGGGGGAAGAGGGGGTGGAGAGAGCAAGTCAAGCGGTGGGGGGTGGAGTCGGAGGCAAAAGACAGACTCCAGGGTAGTAGGTGGAGCCAGCAGGAGTGCGAGAGAGGTGGGGCTGGGGGGGAAGAAGGTTGGGGGGGAAAGAAGGAACCAGCTGGGGGGACTTCCCCCTCCTGACAAGTTCTTTGCGGGTCCCCGCTTCTTAGATAGATACCTTTTTACAACATTAGCAACAGCTACCCTGTTGTGCGAATGTTACACTAAGAACGGTGTTGCTTTCCATCCCTGCGGGTCCCGGCAGCCATGAGTCTCCAGGACAAGCACAACGCCATTGCTCGGTCTGTGCTCTCAAAGAAGTTAAGTGAAAGCCCTGCTTTCCCCCAGAATGTCTGAAAGAAAACGACGGTTTGATAGGGTGGAGGCGACAGTGGAGGAATCGCTGGGCTGATTTATCTTCCCTGTATCTCAGAATTCAGTAACAGAATTCCTTGACCATAAAGATTCAGAGACGGGGAGTCTCTCCGGACTGATGCTGACCATTTGAGCACAGTTTTCAAGGAAGCCTTTTGCTCGTTTTCTATTGTAAAAGCACGTTTGCTTTCGAGTAGAGGCGTGTGGATGCCCAGAGCAATGCTGTTTGTTGTTGTATTTTTTAAAGGGTGGCTTGGTGACTCTCCCACAACCTTTGCTCTTGTGTTAGCCAATGAGAGGAGATGGCCTGATTTTAATAAATCTCTTCTAGCTTTAAAGTGCTCTCAGTGTAACATGCTTGGATAATCTAACCATATTTCCTGTTGAACTTAACTTTAACCCTTATTATTTTAAGGAATGCAGACAGGGGGCTTTTAAGGGTATCACATTCCACAGATTTGCGTGGATAAAGGGCTCACAGCTTTGAAAAAACATTGCTTTTTTAAGAATCCCAAGATGTTTTTTTTTTATAGTCTTCGAGCATCAAAAATTACTCCAAGGCTGCCTTTTCTTTGGGCTGTGTTTTCTTCAAGTCAAGTGAGCCTTTATTGGCATAAATTATCAGAACCATTTATACATTTTAAAACCAGTTAAAAGCACATATATAAGAATTCTAAAAGAACCTTTGGCGCAGCTTTAAAGCCAAACAGAGAAACTTAGCCACCTTCTCTGTGATATCCGAGCAGAGATCTCTTAAAAGTCTATTCACCTTAAGAGCATCAGAACAAACACCCATACTGGTTAAAAGAGATTGTAAATATGTGATCCTTATGTCCATGTACAGGTTACAATGCAGGAGAACATGAGTGATAGATTCCGCGCATTTCTTTCTGCATGGGCAGTATTTGGCCAGCTGAGAAACCTTATTGAATCTGCCAAATAAGATGGCAGACGGCATGGCATTGCATCTGGCCAGGGTGAACGCTCTACGTTGTTGAGGGACCTGCAGGGAGGATAAATACGCAGCCATCATCCCTGTTGTAAGGGGAATCTCAAAAGTGCCCTCACATGTTCTAGGGACGTATTTAAATATGTTAGCATGCAGACAGAGCGGCACTTCTGCTATTTCATGCAAGAGGCTTTTCATAGACCAATGGAACTGCCTTAATTGAGGCCAGACTAGTTGTCCACCTACCCCAAGAATATGGCAGCCCAGGTTGACAGTGGCTCTGGGAGACCTCAGGGGAAGTGGTATTTCTCACCCCTGTTTCCTGTGAGGTATCTGGTAGCCAATGCTGAGGATCCTTTTTCTGTCCCAAATCTACTGCCCATCTGTTTCACTGGTGCCCACCAGTGTCTAGTATTTTGGTGTGGTGGGGAATTTTCTCTTTTCTCTCCCCCCCACATAATATTATAAACCTCTGTCTTGTTTGCCCAGTGTCACGGCAGAGCCAGGGAGTGACAGTTAACAAAGCAGGTCTGAGAGCAAGTCCAAGGTTCAGCCAAGAGTTCAGTCAGAAACGTGTTTCAAACAAGTCCCAAGCCGTTAACACAGCCACAGTCAAAACGTACCAGAGGTCATAGTCCATAAATCAAGCCGAGTCAGAGACGCAGAGCTGAAGCTGTAGTCAAGGAAACGCCGAGGGTCAGATAGCCATAAATCAGGAGCAGAGGAACAGATGCCGAGAGTCCAAAACAAGTGCCGAGAGTCCAAAACACCAGCCGAGTCAAAACCAGAGAATCCACAGGAGCTGAAGCAAGGTCACACAGAGTGTCTGGTCCTGCCAACAATGTTGCCAGCATGATTTGCTCAAGGCAAAAGGTCTGCTGAAATAGCGTGCTGGCTCGTTAGCTCATTAGCTCCTTGAAGCAAAGTCCAGGCTGCTGTCAAAACTGAGGGCTGAGTGAGTGTCGACCACGCATGCGTGCAGCCTTTCGTCTATCATTCAGCTCCTGACGCCTTCGGTCTCGGAGCTTGTTGACAGGTGGGGGAGAGTCTGGTGGTGATGAACTCGGACCAGGCAGTACCTGATCAGCCTCAGGTGGATCCTGCTGAGTGCTATCCTCCTCAGGACTTACAGTTCCTTCTGTTGAAGGTGCCAAGTCCACCTGTTCCTGGCTGTCAGGCCCTGCTTCTGAGGCCACGTCGGGGGCAGGCATGACACCCAGTTCTTCCTAAACTGAAACACCCGAAGCCCATCTAAAAAGGAGAGGGGTTCCACGCCGTCATTCATTTTGGTTGTTCCCCACCCCTGCACATTTTCTAGCTCTGTAACGCCCATTTTGAGGTTGTCCTGTCTGTGAAAGTCTTGTTTCAAAGACTTGTAGAGCAATTAACAATGGTGCATCTCAAAGCTTGCTTTGTCAGAGTATTCCTTGACACTCGGTGTCCACATAGGCACATAAGAGAAACCATGTTGGATCGGGCCAATGGCCCATCCAGTCCAATGCTCTGTGTCACACAGTGGCCGAAACCCAGGCGCCATCAGGAAGTCCACCATTGAAGCCAGGATAAGTTCCACACATGCGTATTCTTGCAGCAATGTATCCCGTGCAGTTCATGTAAACAATGCATCTGACTACCTGGAGCCAAACCACAAGTAGAGGGTCAGATAGTCGTAAATCAGGAGCAGAGGATTCTGTGCTCAAAAAGCAAGTTGCTTTAAAGACCTAACCCAGGCCCCTGAGGGATGCATGCCGCCTTCTCAGATAATTGACAGCCGTTGGTTGGCTAACCACGCTGCTGCAAAAATGGTTTCAAGCTGCAGCATTTAGGTTTCCACCAGTACTGCTGATCTGCCAAGGCCCAACCCTGCTGTGACCCTGTAGCACAGGTGGCTTCTCTACTGACGCAAAGCTGCTTGGCAGAGCATTTGTGCTGAATCAATGGAAAGCTTCCAGACAATCAGTTCAGTTTGGGGCACCACAAGTTAAGGAGGATACAGACAAGCTGGAACGTGTCCAGAGGAGAGCAACGAAGATGGCGAGGGGTCTGGAGACCAAGTCCTATGAGGAAAGGCTGAAGGAGCTGGGTATGTTTAGCCTGGAGAGGAGACGACTGAGAGGGGATACGATCACCATCTTCAAGTACTTGAAGGGCTGGCCTATAGAGGATGGTGCGGAGTTGTTTTTTGTTGCCCCAGGAGGTCAGACCAGAACCAACGGGTTGAGATTAAATCAGAAGAGTTTTGGCTAAACATTAGGAAGAACTTCCTGACAGAGCGGTTCCTCAGTGGAGGAGGCTTCCTCGGGAGGTGGCGGGCTCTCCTTCTTGGGAGGTTTTCAGACGGAGGCTAGATGGCCATCTGACAGCAATGCAGATTCTGTGAACTTAGGCAGATCATGAGAGGAAGGGCAGGAAGGGTTGCCTCAGTGCTTAGTTCTTGTGGCCCTTTCTTACACGCCCAGTGGAATGCTGGTCGCCACTTTGGGGTCAGGAAGCAATTTTCCTCTAGTCCGGTTTGGCCAGGGATCCTGGAGGTTTTTTGTCATCTTCGGGACCTGGAACAGGGGTCACTGGGGCTGTGGAGAGGGAGGTATGTGTGAATTTCCTGCATTGTGCAGGGGGGGTTGGACTAGATGACCCTGGAGGTCCCTTCCAACGCTATGATTCTAATCTGTTGAGGGGGCTTAACTCATAGGTTAATTAAGCACAAAATTTGAGACCAGTAGTCTTAAAATTTGTTCTTAAAGGTACCACTAGACTCAAACTTTGTTCTGTTGCCTCAGACCAACATGCCTAGCCACCTAATACTATGTAAATGGAGAGTTTAATCGTGGTACGTTTGATTGGTTGACTGATTTTTGTGTCATGGCTCAGCATCCGTGGTTTTAACTGTGGCTTGTGCAGTTATGGATGCTAAAAATGAACCACGAAACGCAGGAAGAAACTGACATTACAGATGGAGTCTGCAGCGCATTCCTGGCAGCAAAATTGTGGCTTGGCTGTGGCATTTGAATCGCGCCAGAGGCAGAGAGATCCCCCTGGATGTTTTCGGCTGGAGTTAGTTAGAACTGAGGAGCAGGGGGGGGGTTAGGGGGGGGGGGGGGGCGGAGGGAGAAAAGGCACAGACTGGTCGCTTGAGACTTGCTGCCTGCAGTGGGAGCGTTTGTTTGCTTTCGTCGTGTGCTATTTGTACATTTTTTAAAAATAAAGCAAATATTACAAAGATGCTGTAAGTATCCCATGCACTCTCATCCAAATGGAACTGCAGCTGGCGGCGTAGTCCCAGTAGCCTCTGAGTGCTCAGAGCCGTTAGGGACACATTAGCATTATATCGTCCATTACTGATTTGCATATGTAAAAATATGAGCTAGTTGCTTCATTGAGCTTTTGAAGAGTAGCTGCCAAGAATAATAGGCATGAGGAGTTGCCACAGTTTGTAACTGCGAAGCACCAATTGGCTCAGTGGCAGAGCACCTGCTTTGCATGCAGAAGGTCCCAGGTTCAATCCCTGGCACCTCTGGTTTTATGAAAGGATCAGGGAGTAGGTGATGTGAAAGACCTTAGCCTGAGACCTTGGAGAGGTGCTGCCAGTAGCAGTAGATGGCCCTGACGGAGAGAGACCCGGGGTCCCCAGCCCCTTTGAGCCTGCAGGGACCTTTGGAATTCTCACACACCATGGTGGACACAGCCAGAAAATGGCTGCCACAAAATGGCTGTCGTGGGAGGCGGAATCAGCCACAAAATGGCTGCCACAGCTTGCCTTCCCTCACACAGTGAAGATTTTTGTGCTGTGGTGGCAGCTGCTGCCCAAGCAATGCTTTTTATAGTGTGCCCAGCCAATTGGAAGCCTTGCTGGGGAAAAGCCCCACCTGGCCCCGCCCACTTTCCTGCAAGCACTTGGCGGGCACCAGGAAAGGTGTCGGCAGGCCCAGTGATGCCTATGGGCACCCTGTTGGGGATCCCTGAGAGAGACTGGAGGTATCAGGCTGGTCTGTGTGTGGATCTGTGCCTCCTCCTTGACTTCAGCCCCTCATTGCTGGTGTTGAGCCCACTTGCAGGGCAGGGCAGGATATAAATTGAATAAACTAAACATGTATTGTGAACATGAACGTCTACAAGGTGGGTGACTAGAGTCAGCGTGGCGTGGTGGTTACATCTCTGGACTGGGATCTGGGAGGCTCCGGGTTCAAATCCCCACGGTGCCATTGAAGCCTGCCGGGCGACCTTGGGCCCGTCACACGCTTCCTACTCAACCTACCTCAACGGTTTGTCTTGAGGAACACATGGAAGAGAGGAGAATGATGGACGCTGCTTCGGGTGCCCACTGGAGAGAAAGGCCGGGTGCGGACGAAGGAAATAAATTGAGTCACGGTTCTGATCCCAGGACTGTCCGTGCATTCCCGTGGCCCAGGCATTGCGGAGTCCCTGTGTTATGAAGCTGCCTGTGCAAAACAGGAGTGAGGAGAGGGGGGAATACATCAATCCCTTTGTAGTTTAATACCTGCCTTCAGGTGAGCATCCATATGCCGACTCTCAGAACTTTCATAGTGCTCCCATTGTAGCTTTAGGGAGCCACAGGTTATTTGAAGCTGGAAGGGAAATAAAGGGATCTGGTTCAAAGTCCTGTTTCCTGATCTCGTTTCAAGGCTAGAAGGAAAGGAAGGCCCCACAGGCTTGGATAGCCCATCCTTTCCTTTCTAGGACAAGTTGACACTCGCCAATCTGGATAGCCTGCTTTCCATATCTGTGACAAAGCTTGCAAAGAATACAGCATCCTAAAAGCTTCGGCCGCCGTTCAGAGAGGAAGCCCATCATATATAACCACTTAAACTTTGGTTTTGAGCCAGCCTTCTTATTAGGAAGACTCTTGAGAGTCCCTTGGACTGCAAGGAGATCAAATCAGTCCATCCTAAAAGAAATCAACCCTGACTGTTCCCTGGAAGGCCAGATAATGAAACTGAAGCTCAAATACTTTGGCCACCACATGAGAAGGGAGCACTCCCTGGAGAAGAAGAGCCTGATGCTGGGAAAGATTGAAGGCCAAAGAAGACGGGGACGGCAAAGGATGAGATGGTTAGACAGTGTCATAGATGCAATGAACATGAAGTTGAGCCAACTTCAGAGGACGGCGGAAGACCGGAAGGCCTGGCGTGATCTGGTCCGTGGGGTCGCGAAGAGTCGGACTCGACTGTGCGACTGAACAACAACAAAAACAACAAAAGTGCAATACAGCTTGGGAGCTTTGACCCAGAGTCTGTCCCAGCTGGAGTTTTGGGCAGAGTCTTGGGCTCTGGTGTTAGGAACAGAATCAAATGTGGAGAGGAAAAACATGGTACATCTCCTGTGAAACTGTGTCACGTCGGCACCCGCATGGAAGGCTGAGGACAGCTTGTTTGAACCAAACTTCCAGGTCAACATTTCCCTGAAATCAGTGGGAGGAGGCTTGTAGGATTGGGTTCTGGTTGTTTAAGAGGTCATTTAGCAGTAGACTTTGCAGAGGTCATTTCGGGGGGGAATGCGGGGAACGCAGTTCCCCCGGGTGAGGTGCAGGGGGGCGGGGCACATGACGAAGCCCCGCCCCCTGCTTCCGGCCGCCCCGCTTCCGGCCCTCATTCAGCCAGGAGGAGGCAGGAGAAGAGGGAGGGTAAGTTGCTTCCTCCCCGCCTCTCCCCACCCCTGCCTGCCTGGGGCCAGGGAGGGCCTTGGCGGGGCTTCCTCGCACTCCCGCCGGCCTTGCAGGTCCACCGCCAGGCCCCTGATGTCAGGGGGTGTGGCATATGCTAATGAGTTATGCTAATGAGTTCCCCTAGCTCTTTTTCTACAAAATGACCCCTGAGACTTTGCCAAGTCTCAGGGACCATTGTTATATAATGACCTCCTGCTAATTATGCATTATTGTGAGCACGTCCAAAATCTCCTTCTGATTTGGTGGAAATTAGTTCTTTGGAAAGAGCAGATTGAAAGTGGCTTTCTTCCACCCTCCCCTCCCCTCCCCTCCCCTCCCCGTTACAGTTAAAAGAATGGCACTAAAGTAAACTGGCAGGCAGTGGGGTTATTTCTTTGACCGCTGGCCCTCTTGCCTGTTGCTGCTTTTAATTCTGCCCTAAACAGTGCTCAGAGTAGATGAGCACCAAACCTCCAGGAGCCCTCCAATTGCACTGGAATGCATGGCTGGGAAATTGCCATCTTGCATGTAAAGGGAATGAATCCATTGAGTCAATTACTGCTAACCCCCCTGACCTTAGGCAAGATATCTTATACCTCAAGCATCCCCCGAAAGATTCTTGCCCAAATTCCTCTTTAAAATGTCCAGGGAA
>NW_015164716.1:224709-227970 GCF_001447785.1 Gekko japonicus | reverse complement strand
GATGCAGTGGAGATTATATATATATATATATAATTTTGACTCCAAAACTCTAAGCGTTGGATGAAGGCTTATAGTATTCAGGCTTTACTAATCTGGTAGAGACCATCTGCCTCTTTAAAAAATGCTTGAAATTTGTGTAGCGAAACTGTGGAGGGTCACACTGGATAGAGCTGAAAGAGGCCAGTCTGCGATGATGGGAACCTGTTGCCGTTTCCTGCAACGGCAGTTTGAGAGCCGGGTCGTTGTCCAGCCGTGGAGCCCACGCGAGTGCCGCGAGCCCAAGTTTCCCACCCACAGAAGGGGCTGCCTGCCGCACCTCTTCCCACATTATCCTAACCTTTGGTTGGAGCAGGGGATACTTTGTGTCATTCTGGGGTCACGTGTGATTGGACCTCTCCTCGCCCTTGAAGGAGGCTGCCTGTTTTGCTGCATGGCTCTGGCCTCCTGTCAACCAAGAGGCTCGCCCCGGTTGCCTGCTCAGGAGGAAGTGCGAGGCTGCAGCTCTGAAAGGGGGTGGCTGCTGTCCACACTAAAAGTAAAGGGGCTAAAGCGTTGGCATTTCATTCAGAAAATAATGTGCCTCGGGAATCCAAAGTTCAGGAAACAGTGATGTAGGTCATTGTCTGTACTAACAATGCACAGTAGCCAAGACTGGCCCACTGAGCTGTCTCTTTCCTTTAAGGAAAGGCGGTTGATTGTTCTAGGTAGACGGTGAGCCAAACAGTTTGGCTGTGGGATCAGTCTTTACAGGTTGCTTTCGGAGAGACAAACATTGGCAGAGAAGCTGCAATATGCTCTTCGTGTGCCTGCACAGAGGGCTTTGAAGACAAGGATGGCGCCTGTGCTCCAGTTATAAAAACAGGTTAATCTGGCTTTCAATCATTTGGGAGCTGCCATTCCCTTATTGGGGTCTGAATCTTCTAGAGAACTGCCTGAAGAACTTTCACTGCTTCCCGATCTGTGTTCAATGTTTTCTTCTGTTATGCTGTTGTCCTCTGCTCTTCCATCCTTCGCTGTTGCTTGGTGCTGTTCCAAAAATGCCCTTTGCTTTTGTAACAGAGTCAATCTTTTGCTTCTTTTCTTTGTAGTTGAAGATAAGTCCTTCTGGAGTTATCCATCTGTAGGGGGTGGAGTTTTTACACTAAGACAGTGTTCAGTTGACAGTCGAGATCGGAGTTGACAGTTGAGATTGGAAGATTCACGATCTTTTAATATAACTTGTATGATTTTATATTGATTGACAGTTTTAATGGAATTTTAATGTATTTTTATATATGTTGTTAGCCGCCCTGAGCCTGCCAAATGGTGGGGAGGGCGGGATATAAATGTAAATATAAATAAAATAAATCAGATCAAAGCTTTGAGATGAGAGTTGTGCCCTTATTGTGTCAGAATCAAGAGAGCCACTTTCAAGGAAGCAAAAGCTGTAGCACCCCTGGAAGTCCTTCCTGAAGCATCCTTCAAATGTGCTTCCTATTTGGGACCTTGAGTTTCCTTTATCTGTAACTTGCCGGGGTGGGTGCGTCCATGCTGAGTTCTACAATCCAAAATGCTGGTCAAAAGACATCGTGTCCAAGTATGGTATGACCTGCTGTCATTCTTCCTGGGGGCCAATTAGGCGTGGGACTTGGCCTGAAGCCAGTTCACGCACTGTATGCGCCCCGAGCCATGTTCACAAGTTACAATTAATACATGTACAGTCCATATAGAGTGTACACTTGATTTTTCTCTGGATGTGCGTTGACTAATTCTCATGTCCCCTTCAACACATGTGCAGCTGAACATGTGCTCGAAGGTGCACATTTATCCAGGTCCTGGTCCCTGGTTTCATTTGAACAGTGAACGCACGCTGGCTCTTCCTTACAAACAGACAGATGCACATACATGCAGGAGATATATATGGGTTCACTGTCACGTGAACAGGATCATACTCAGGGTGTGGTGGAAGGTCCAGGAGAGCAAAAGAAGGTGCATACAAACCCTGAGCCAGGGACTGTCGCGATCAGGGGGTCTCCAGTGTAGGTGCCATGGGGCCCGCTGACCCTTTTCTTGGTGTCTGGCCAGTGTGTTCAAAAAGTGGGTGGGGTCTTTTTGCCCAGCAGGGCTTATAATTAGGCCCTAGGAATCGGATCGCCTGTGCAGATGTTTGAAAAGTTGCTTCAGCAGTGGTGGCAGCTGCCACCGCACAAGGAACTTCCATGGTATGCCTGAAGGTACAGGCAAGAAAACAGCTTAAAACAATGTGTTCATTTTAAAAGGCATCCTGTTAAATTGAGCGTCTGGCTGAAATGCTGCAGAGTTACTATCAGGGTAATGCGTGGCACCACCCCCTGTGGCAGCCCTTTTGTGGTGGTGCGCAGTCTGAAAAGGGGTGGAAGCTCTGATTTAGAGGATGCAAGAGTCATGGGGCAGGGAGAATGTGCGCCTTTAGGGAACCTGTTTTCAGGAAAGCCACTGGTTGCCAGCAGCCCACCTTGTGACATGCTCTCTCTTACACAACAACTGCTTAAAGTGATCGTCTTGTGTCAAGAGCCAGCACGAGCTAACAAGGGGAGATGGAGATTGTCTCTATCCACCCCTGCTTAAGGAAGTGACAACATTCATGCCTGTGTCCGTGTTTGTACTTGGGTTTCCTTCCTGCAAATTCTTCTGAAGGTTCTTCTTTAGTATGCATATGTTGTGTTTGTTCTGTTCATATTGGGAATAATTGATTGTTTTCAGGACCTAATATATGTCCTTAATTCCAGTTCACAGCTCACTCCCCCCCCCCATTTACTTTCTCTCCCTCCCTTTATCTTTTCACCTTCTTTCTCTGTCACATCAAGAGACGGCCACAGCATTGGCAGTTCCCAATCCATTTTAGGAAAGGTGTAGACCCACCAGTTGAAGACCACTATACTTACCCAAGATTCATCCTCTCTCAGTATGTGTCCTTGAAACGAAACCCACTCAGATTGTGTTTGTGTCTGATGGCAAGAAGCGTGTGCCCGCCTCTGGCTTTCCTTACTCGCTTGGAGCCATTGAATGCGTAACGGTACTCTGCAAACTCAAGCCATTGGTGGAAGTCCAGGGACCCCAAGAATCAACTTTCCCAGGGTTGGAAATGACTGCGGGGGGGGGGGGGGGGGGGAGGATTCTGATGAGCAGCTGCTGGAGGCACAGCAGAGATTTAACTGGGGCACATACATTTTTGTAAATGTTTGGGCTGCCAGTGAGATATTTGAGGAACCCTGGAGGAGGAGGAGGAGGAGGAGGAGGAGG